>NC_141023.1:68107500-68120000 GCF_052040795.2 Danio rerio
CTGATGCGGGACTGAGGGGGAGGAGCTACACTAGCTGATACTGACCTTAGGAGGAGGAGCTACACTAGCTGATGCTGGACTGAGGGGGAGGAGCTACACTAGCTGATACTGGACTGAGGAGGAGGAGCTACACTAGCTGATGCTGGACTGAGGAGGAGGAGCTACACTAGCTGATGCTGGACTGAGGGGGAGGAGCTACACTAGCTGATGCTGGACTGAGGGGGAGGAGCTACACTAGCTGATCAGCTACTGCGCTCTAACAGAAGACCTTCAGTTTCACTGTCTAACACTTGTATTTGCTCCTTCAAGCTGGAATCGTGGCAGAGAGCCTGTAGGGTCCTCTTTGTTTCGGCTGGATTTGTTTGGAATTACAGTATTTCAGTTCAGTTCAAGCTCATTTGTATAGCACGTTTCACACTAATTATTGTTCCAAAGCAGCTTTCCACAAGGAGCAGGTTATTACATTATAGTCAAACTCAGAGAAGTGAAGGTGTTGTGGACAGTATATAGTGATGTCTGTACACACACTCCGCTCTATAATGGGATTGCAGCATTGTGTTGTTAATCCACACTGATGACTGCGCGTGTAAATGTGTTTCCCATGATGCTGAGCGGCTCTGCAGGGTGGCCGCCGCACAATAACCCAGAATCCCACAATAACCCAGATCTGCAGCCGGTCTGATGGATGACCCAGATCCAGACCCAATCCATCACAGCCCGTCAAGCAGTCGACAGCAGGTCAAGAGATCTGATAGAAACCCTCCGTCCCGGCCCGCCGCCGCCGCTGCTCATCACACTACTCAGTGCTTCAGTCTGTCCGCGAGTGTGTGTCTATATGAAGACTATTAGCTTTGATTTCAACTGAAGCTGTGCTCGAGCAGGCCAAGAGGTCAACACAGCCCACTCCACTGCGCCACAGTCACTAATCTGCAGTAGCTGAACACACACCACACCAAACCACTCCTCATGCACGCTTTATTTTGACCAGTAAGGGGCAGATTTCCCCGATTTTATCGTTGAAAGGCGCATCTTTTGGATGATTTACTAACGGTTGCAAGCGTTTTGTGCGCTGCTTATGCACCCTGCACACCTCATGATTCGACCGTCAGCTGCGTCTCGTGTTGTTGTCGTTGCGCACTGCGCACTCGCTGATGAAAAACGTCCACTCTGAGCGGTAAAAGCGTGTTGCGTCAGTCCATCTGTTTCATTCTCCAATCAAATGAAAGCAGAGGCGGGGTTTCCACTGAGGTGACAGCAGTGTTTGTGTTGTCAAGATGACGGTGGAGACGTTTAAAGATGGAGGAGAGACTAGCGGCCGCTGTTTCAAGCTATCCAGAGCTGTATAACTCACAAATCTTGAATATCATTCATTTGGTGTATTCCCTTCATTAATCAGGGGTCACCACAGTGAAATGAACCGACAACTTATCCAGCATGATTTTACAGAGCAGATGCCCTTCAAGCTGTAACCCAGTACTCGGAGACACCCATACACAAATATCCTTCAGGATTAGAGGAGTGTGTTTTTCAGTGTGAGCGGTCTGGGAATAGCATGCGGACCCTTTCAGAGTCTCCGGCAGTGTTTGTGAATGAGCGCTGGACTGTGTGTGTATGTGTGTGTGTGTTTGTGTGTGTGTGTGAGTGTGTGTGTGTGTAAGTGTGTCTGCAGCAGGAGCGAGGGGAAATGTGTTTGACATACGCTCACACACACTCTCTGAACAGCAGGACACGATTAATGACCACAGAAGAAGACTGATGCAGTATGTGCTCACTCGCTCACCCGCCTCTCTCTCTGCTGGACACACAGATTCACTATTACTCTCACACACACTCTCTCTCTCTCTCTCTCTCTCTCTCTCTCTCTCTCTCTCTCTCTCTCTGTCTCTCTCTCTCTCTCTCTCTCTCTCTCTCTCTCTATCTCTCTCTCTCTCTCTCTCTCTCTCTCTCTCTCTCTCTCTCTCTCTCTCTCTCTCTCTCTGTGTGTCTGTTGTAGAGTCACTGATGTGCAGAAGTGTGTTTCTGTCCTTCAGGAGTGTTCTCCGCTGACTCAGAGTCAGGGTTGAGGTTCAGCACTCTTTCAGACACACAGCAAACACACGCTGCTCTTACTCTGAGCTCGAGTCTACAAGTTCTGAAATCAAGAAGCATTTAGACAAGCAGAACATATAGCCACAATTACAAATCAGCTCAGTTTACTCTTTCTTTCCCAGTCAGAGTCAGACCTGAAGCTCCAGCATCAGTGATCTGCACAGGCACATCTGAGGGGGATTGGACATGTTATACTTCATTACTAATGAAACTGAGTCTTTTTCAGAGACACTCTTCATGTTTGTTCTTCATTCATATCAACAGACTTCAGACTTTACTGAGTCTCCTTTATTCCATGGATATGTGCGATCTTTCAGATGAGGGAGGATCATGTAGACGACCAGGAATATTCACTGCGCTGTTTCCAGAGTTCACCCTCAGAGACAGCCCTGAGCTCACAAGATCCTCGAGCCTGGGGCTCCCTCCCGTTTGCAGGGTGAGAGGGGAGTTTGAGCTGTGGTAGATGTGGAGAACTCCCTTGCTGTAGTAGCTGATGAGCAGATAGTGATTGCTCTTAACAGATAACTACTGACTAGCTGCATGACTGTGAGCTGATTAGTCAATTAACTTAAGCAGCATGTTTCTGGATGGGGGGAGGAAACCGGGGGAAACACACGCGAGCACGGGGAGAACGTGTAAACTCCACACAGAAACGTAAGGACTAGAACCAGTGACGTTCCTGCTGTGAGGCAACAGTGCTAACCACTGCGCCACCGTGACACCCATGTAGGAAAGAAGGAGGAGTAGGGGAGGAAGGGGGAATTCTTCAGGATGAAGATGACACCATCTTCAAGGTGTCTGATTGGTTAATCATGTATTGGATAATGCGGGACCAGCTGTGATCAATCATAAGCACCTGATCCTCTCCACATTAGTGTATAAATAAACTTCACAAGTGGTAAAGAAGACGTGTTTGTTCTGCTCAGACTTATGATGGGAACTGATGAAGCTTTATCAGGATATAAACACCAGACTGACTTGAGCTGAAATAGAGACCGCTTTAACAAACACAAGAATCTGCCGATATTCTTATTTCCAAGTGACCTTCAGTTCCTCCACTGTCAGGTGATTGAGCTTGTGTCAGGAGAAACTCTCTCATGATGTCTGAACACAACACTATACTCTACTCTAGTCTAGAGGATGATCTGCTGGAGTGAGGAGTGTGTGGAGATCTGGAGCAGAACAGGACATCATGTGGAGATCTGCACTATAATCAGACACAGACTCAGAGTAAGAGCAGTGTTGTACAGCGTCATCGCTCTGCTGCAGAACTCTGCCATCATCATGGATAACTCATGTGATAATGTGATGTGTGTTTGGGGTATTCCCCAGCGCGGGTCATCTTCAGAGTGTGGAACAATACAGAAGTGTGCTGGTTTCCCAGAGCAGAGCTCGCTGTTTCTGCATCTGTGTGTGTTTTCCCTCCGCCTCTGCTTTACTCAGATGTATGTACTGAACACATGGCACTGTTCAATCTGTCACACACACACACACACACACACACACACACACACACACACACACACACACACACACACACACACACACACACACACACACACACACACACACACACACACACACACACACACACACACACACACACACACACACACACACACACACACACACACACACACACACACACACACACACCTGTTTCACACAGCTGCTCTTGAGCACAGCTGCTCTGCATTCTGGATCAGTTTCAGGAGAAACACACTGCACTCAAACTCTGCTCATAGTCTTGTTTCCAGTCCAGATATCTACAAACTCCTTATCCAAGAAGCATTTTCTAGACTAGAATAAACTTGTGTTTATTCTTACACAATGGGCTTAGTAAAATAATTTAATATTAAAGAGAGACATGAGTATTCTGCTTCCTCCAGTGGCAGATTATTTACACTGTTTTTAGCACAAACTCACTTCATTTTGACTCATTATTTCTAAACATCACAGGGTCTCAGTGCTGTCGCATTGTGTCCTCACAGCACTCAGGTCTCTGGTTTGAGTCTCGGCTGGGTCAGTTGGTGTTTCTGTGTGGAGTTTGCATGTTCTCTCCATGTTGGCGTGGGTTTCCTCCGGGAGTTTCAGTCCAAACACATGCGCTATAGGGGAACTGATCAACTAAACTGGCCATAGTGTATGAGTGTGTATGAGTGTGTATGGGTGTTTCCCAGTATTTGGTTGCAGCTGGAAGGGCATCCACTGTGTGAAAGATATGCTGGAATAGTTGGCGGTTCATTCTGCTGTGGTGACCCCTGAAATAGAGACTAAGCCTGAGGAAAATAGATGAATTCATGTAATCCAGATGAAGTGGCGCCTGTGCTGACTCAGTCTGGGGTACTCTGAAGACAAAATATCTGTTGATGGCATTAGTGTCAGAGTCCACACGGCTCCAGTAACCAGTAACTCTCGAGTCGTATTTTAGTCTGAATGTCACTCAGGTTAGGACTGATCTGGCTTAAACTGCTGGGATTTGCACTCTTCAAATGAAGCAGTGGGTTTAAAACATGTCATCTGAAGATCCTCATGTGTACAATAGGAGATGATTGAAGAGTCGTGGTGCTGTATTTTCATTACTGTTGACATGTATTGCTCTTAGTCACGTGTATGTGTATCAGTGGGTCACTTATCTTGGCCAGGACACTCTTGTGAAAGAGATAGATTTAATCTCAGCTTCTTTCCTGGTTAAATAAAGGCTTAAAATAAAATAAAAGTTTTCAGCTCTCCGGTGAAGACACATCAGGCAGGACGCCATCATGTCATCAGACTGACACTGGACTCTTGATGTGGAGGACAGATGTGGGACGTTGCATTCAGTTTGGAAATGAAATCAGGTTGATGTCTGAACCAAACGTCAAAACGTCAACGTTCCACATCGGATGGATAATGCATTTTGGTCACTTTCCAACACAACCTAAAATCAACCAAATATCAACGTCTAATGATGTTGCAGCTTGATGTTGTGTGGAGGCTATCAATATGACGCTGGATTTTGGTTGCTATACCTGAATAAATGTCAGTATTTGACGTCAATATGACGCTGGTGTCTCAACGTTTTGGTCACTTGCCAACACAACCTTAAATCAACCAAATATCAACGTCATTATTGGACATCAGAATAACCTTGTCCATAGACGCTGGCGACCTAAATCCAGCCAATGTTAACGTCTGATAGCGTTGTGTGTCTACAGGGATGTGAGTGCCGATCAGTTGATCAGGAGTCTGCTCTCTCCCTCCTACACCTGTCTAGCTTCTTTTGAAGGAAACCAGAATATCCTGTGCTGCATCAATAATCAATCAGATCTGGTTAAATTGGCAGAAGTGAAAGTGCTGTGATGGTGTTTCAGTGAAAAGACAAACTCAAGGACAGCGGACATGTTGAGGATCTTTCTTTTATTGCAAACAATATGATACAAAAGATAAGCTTCTGTGAAGAGGGCGGCGTGTTTTATATGACGGACACACACAGAACGGGGCTGGACAGAGATGCTGGTGCTCTCACAGAGATCTATGAAGGCCACACGTCTATAACCCAAACAACAACAACAACAACAACAGATTCCAGTTGTCTCCATGAAGATGTCCACACTGGTAAGTCAACTAGATTATCAAAACAACAGCTTTAGACATCAACCAATGATAAATAAAGGAGACGGTTAACGTTTGCGCTACAACTAAATCGTAATCATCTCTGGAGAACAACTCGTCACAAATTAGTCGCATCAAACCAAAGACAGGAATAAGAACAGTATTACTTTCAAGTCAAATCAAGACTGATGAATAAATTAAAGAGGATAAGACTCTGACCAATGGGGGGCTCCGGTCAGCCTCGGGTCAAAGGTCACTTCCTGTTTGAGCTCCAGCAGAGTGTGTGTGTGTGTGTGTGTGTGTGTGTGTGTGTCTTTAGGCACAGGCGGATGAAGGCAGTGTGTTTTTCACAGAGACTGATTTACGCTCAGGCACAGACTCTACAAGCGGTGGCGTCTCAGACTGTAGGATGAGCTGAAGCCCCACACCAATATACACAGAGGAGACGACACGTCCAGCAGATCAAGAGTCTTTACAAAAATACACAGTACATACTAAAATAACCGTCTCCAGCCTGTCCTCACAGAGGAACTCTGCTGGGTTCATTATATCTAGAAAAATATCATGAGAAGGCACGGTCAGGAGCTCTTCAGCACTGTACAGTCCGCCTGAAGCAGCAGCAGCCGAGGCCTGCAGTCAGCGTGAGGATGCGCTCGCATCTGCAGCCGAATGTTGAGCAGGGGGCGGGGCTTTCTTCTGCACAGCATTCCCTCATAGCACGCTAACAGGGGCGTGGCTAAGAATATTATTATGCAGTTGCTATGGAAACCCTCAGGCTGACGTCACTCCAAATGCAGAAGTAGATCCTCAGATATGAATTGAAGATTACCATAACATACAGCTGAGAAGGGGGCGGGGCTTACGTTTAGACCCTTCCCTCATAGCAGGGCCAGAGCGAGAGAGCGAGAGAGAGAGAGAGAGAGAGCGAGAGAGAGAGAGAGAGAGAGAGAGAGAGAGAGAGAGAGAGAGAGAGAGAGAGAGAGAGAGAGAGAGAGAGAGAGAGAGACAGAAATGCTGGCTCTCAATAGTTCCCAGAAATTAGCACTTACAGCTGTAGACGGCTGGTTTAGCACTTTTGAAAGGCAGGAAGTTTTTAAAAATAAGACTATACTGTTACTGTACTGTTATCAAACATTAGGTAATGAACTTCCTGGAACTGTTTGAGTCAATATCGCAGCTCTCTCTCTCTCTCTCTCTCTCTCTCTCTCTCTCTCTCTCTCGCTCTCTCATAGCAGAATGGCTGTAAGAGGGGTGTGGCTAAGAATATAGATGTAGAGTTCATCACACTAGAATTATAAGCTTCTATCTGACATTTTGGTCAAAATTCAGTTCTTCACATATTCTTATTGAACGACAACTTATTTACATTATGGGATGTTTTTCATAAGTTGTTTACATTTTAGGACTTTTTATTTAAAAAACGACCGTTACACACACACTGTTTGCTGTGGAGTGCAAAAACTTTGAAGCTCAATATCTCAGAATCTAACCCTAACCCTAACCCTAATCTCAGAAAGAGAGAACCGTATAATTCCTAGGTGACAAGTTGCTATGGAAACCCTCAGGTTATTGTTAGCAGGAGCGCCACTGCACATTAGATTGAAGATGACCACATGAGAAGATAAGCAGGGGGCGGGGCTTTGCTTTGTGCGCATCAATCTCTCATAGCCAACTAACGGTTAAGAGGGGTGTGGTTAAGAATCTAGATATGCAGTTGCCATGGACACCCTCAGGTTAACGTCAACAGAAGGAGCACCGCTCCAAACACTGCATTTTGATTGAGTACCTGGAGAGTATGGATGTGAGCGGGCAGAGTAGACACTGCTGATAGTGATTCAGGCGGACTTCAGAGCGTCTCCAGCAGTGCGAGCGCGAGTATGTGTGTGTGTGTGTGTGTGTGTGTTGCTCAGGGTCTGGACAGCTGTGTGTAGACGGGCTGCGGGTCCCAGTGGTGTGTGTGTGCAGTATCCGCCGCCGCTGCAGGGGTGTACGGGGGTCTGCTGTAGCTGAATGTGGGGTACGGGCTGTAGTAGGCGCTGTGCTGCTCGCTGTACTCTGTATACTGCGCTCGGCTGTAGGGGGCGCTGTAGAACTGCTGCTGTGGCGGCTGCTGGCTGTAGTGACCCGGGCTCAGCTGCTCCGTCTTGATCTGCGCCCTCTGCTGGTGCTGCTCGCCGGCATTAGCCATGGAGCTGCTCGCGAGCGGTTTGTGCATCCAGGCTGCGCTGCCGTACCCGCTGGAGAACCCTGCACCGGCCGGCCCCGGGGCCCCGTGCGGAGGCAGGTACTGGTCGAACTCATTAACATCGAAGGCCTCTATGTTGGAGATGACATCACTGCTCAGCTCGCCGATGTCCACCGCACCGAAGTCGATGCCGTCCTGCAGGGGGCGCTCTCGGTCCCGCTCCCGCTTCAGATCCGCTTTACTGCACACCGGCAGATCCGTTTTAGGGGTGGTGGGTGGTGTGGGGGGGCCCTGAGACTGACCTGCACACACACACACACACACAGAAATCAGACATGTTCAATCATATCTACTGACCTCATTCCACAGCGGACGTGTGATCGTTTCAGAAGTTCAGACGTCAGGGTTAGATGATCATGTATGCAGATATCAGCTTTACTCTACAAGTGTGTTCATGACTACATGATCAAGAGTAGAATAAGATAATAAGGAAATGTCAGTCTGCAGCAGAATGAGCTGTTTTAGTGTCCACATGTGAAGTGAAGGAGAACGGCAGGCAAAAAGCCAAGCCAAGTGTCCACGTCCGCTTGTACATCAAGAATGAGCTCAATATCAGGATCATGAAGACGCAACTGGCATCATGCGCACCTACAAATACACTTACTCACTCACTCACTCATTCACTCACTCATTCATTCACTCATTCACTCACTCACTCACTCACTCACTCACTCACTCACTCACTCACTCATTCATTCATTCACTCACTCATTCACTCACTCATTCATTCACTCATTCATTCATTCATTCACTCACTCACTCATTCGGCTTGGTCATTTATTACCATCAGTGCATTTAACTGAAGTCAATGTAATGACAGTTACGAAAGCATTCATTAATCTGAACATAACACTGATGTATACAGATAATAATTGTTCAATAAAGTGGAGTTAATAATTCACCAAATTCAGTTGTATTTTAAAGTAATAACAGTAATATAGCTATTTATTGAACATGTATGCGGTGTATACCACACTAAGCATTATACCTGTTGAAGGCATCTGTTTAACTGCAGTGTAGTTCAATATCCTGATAATAGTGTATACTGTACACCGTGAACAACAATCTGCCAATGGGGGAAGCAGAATAATCTCACATCCAAGCGAAAACTAGATTACTAGTGTATGAGTGTGTGTGTGTGTGTGTGTGTGTGTGTGTGTGTGTGTGTGTGTGTGTGTGTGTGTGTGTGTGTGTGTGTGTAAGTGTGTAAGTGTGTGAATGAGTGTGTATGGGTGTTTCCCAGTAATGGGTTGCAGCTGGAAGGGCATCTGCTGCGTAAAACATATGCTTGATAAGTTTTTGGTTCATTCCGCTGTGGCTACCCCAGATTAATAATGGGACTAAGCTGAACATATATACATATATAAATATATAGATAGACAGATAGATAGATAGATAGATAGATAGATAGATAGATAGATAGACAGACAGACAGACAGACAGACAGACAGACAGACAGATAGATAGATAGACAGACAGATAGATAGATAGATAGATAGATAGATAGATAGATAGACAGATAGACAGATAGACAGATAGATAGATAGACAGATAGACAGATAGACAGATAGATAGATAGATAGATAGATAGATAGATAGACAGATAGACAGATAGACAGATAGATAGACAGATAGATAGATATCTGGACTATAAGCAGGACAGCAGTAGGTATAGCCTGTTTTGCAGTGTGTGTTCAGTAAAGTTGAACTTGAACTTGATCTGGCGTGAGCTGACGCAAGCAGAAAGCTCATAAAGATACTCAGCGACAACAAGAGCGCCGCAGATAAGCTTTATGAGTCTGCAGGCGTTGTGTAAGTCTGCGGGGTGAGAGCGGGAGTCAGGGGTGTAAAAGCACAGTACAGTAGCGCAGGTGTCGGTGCAGTAATTTACCGGAGTGTTCTCCAGGAGAGTGCAGCTCGCCGGTGCTGGAGTCGGGTGTTTCTGCCCGCTGCAGGGCTCTGAACAGCGCATTGGTGGAGATCTGCGTCTGCTCTCCATCTTCAGACTCTGCTGAGCCGCTCTTCACTGATTTCCTCCGTCTGGGCTGGTATTTGTAGTCTGGATGATCTTTCTTATGCTGGACCCGCAGCCGCTCCGCCTCCTCCACAAACGGACGCTTCTCGCCCTCGTTCAGCAGTCTGCAAACACACCACACACACACCGTTACTGCCGACGTTCAGTAGTCTGCAAACACACCACACACACACCGTTACTGCCGACGTTCAGCAGTCTGCAAACACACCACACACACACAACGTTACTGCCGACGTTCAGTAGTCTGCAAACACACCACACACACACCGTTACTGCCGACGTTCAGCAGTCTGCAAACACACCACACACACACAACGTTACTGCCGACGTTCAGCAGTCTGCAAACACACCACACACACACCGTTACTGCCGACGTTTAGTAGTCTGCAAACACACCACACACACACCGTTACTGCCGACGTTCAGTAGTCTGCAAACACACCACACACACACCGTTACTGCCGACGTTCAGCAGTCTGCAAACACACCACACACACACAACGTTACTGCCGACGTTCAGTAGTCTGCAAACACACCACACACACACCGTTACTGCCGACGTTCAGCAGTCTGCAAACACACCACACACACACAACGTTACTGCCGACGTTCAGCAGTCTGCAAACACACCACACACACACCGTTACTGCCGACGTTCAGTAGTCTGCAAACACACCACACACACACCGTTACTGCCGACGTTCAGCAGTCTGCAAACACACCACACACACACCGTTACTGCCGACGTTCAGCAGTCTGCAAACACACCACACACACACCGTTACTGCCGACGTTCAGTAGTCTGCAAACACACCACACACACACAACGTTACTGCCGACGTTCAGCAGTCTGCAAACACACCACACACACACCGTTACTGCCGACGTTTAGTAGTCTGCAAACACACCACACACACACCGTTACTGCCGACGTTCAGCAGTCTGCAAACACACCACACACACACCGTTACTGCCGACGTTCAGTAGTCTGCAAACACACCACACACACACCGTTACTGCCGACGTTCAGCAGTCTGCAATGATGATATCTTTACTACCATCTACAAACTCTGTCTGCTTAAGAAACTTATACTGAAGTAAATAAAGTGAGCATGGAAACTAGACGTATACAAATAAACATATATATTTAGTGAATATGTGAAGTGAAAGCTGTATGAGTCTAGATTAATTAAGGCATGCAGTGTTCCTGATTATTATTCAGTCATTCTCCTTCAGCTCAGTCCCTTTATTATTCAGGGGTCGCCACAGTGGAATGAATCGCCAACTTATCCAGCATATGTTTTACACAGCAGTTGCCCTTCCAGCTGCAACCCAGTACTGGGAAACACCCATACACTCTTGCACACACTCACACACTACGGCCAGTGTAGTTGATCAGTTCCCCTATAGCGCATGTGTTTGGACTGTGGGGGAAACCGGAGCACCCGGAGAAAACCCACGCCAACACGGGGAGAACATGCAAACTCCACACAGAAACACCAACTGACCCAGCCGAGACTCAAACCAGTGACCTGAGTGCTGTGAGGCGATTTTGCTACCCACTGCACCACAATAACAATAATAATTACATTTATTTTTCTTCTCTGTCTTAAAACTCAAAGCACTCCTGAATAGCAAGAGTTGGACATGCAGTGACATAGAGAGAGACAACATCCATCATCATAAACACACGAGAACAGCTAGAATACAGGAACGCCATCCTCACAAGAGCACTCGAGCTTTCAGCATCGCAACTCTACACATATTTCCCAGAACTGGGTCAGCTGGGTAAAACATGCTGGAATAGTTGTCAGTTCATTCCTCTGTGGCAACCCCTGATTAACAAAGGGACTAAGCTGAATGAATGAATGAATGAATGAATGAATGAATGAATGAAGGAACTCGTCATATATTTTAAAGAGGAGAGAAGCAGGAAGATGAGCTGAAACCACGCAGTTCTCGAGTTCTTCAGGGCACAACTTAATTGTTCAATCCACTTTAATGAAGAATTAATCAGCTAATAACTTCATTCCTGCATCTCGTCCCAACACAAACCAACAGTGTGCATTATTATATTACATCATAATTTAGTATTATCCTGAAATGTTGACTGGTGAATGTTCTGTTAAATACTGTTGCTTTTCCACTACTGCTGTGTGTCCATGTGTTATGACCATCGCAAACACCACACATGCTTTAGCAAGACATGTGGAGCATTCGCCATGCCAATGAAGCAGGAGAGAGAGAGAGAGACAGAGAGAGAGAGAGAGAAAGAGAGGGAGAGAGAGATGAGTTAGTGCAGAGTAATTCCCTTTAAACTCATATTACATCTACTATGTTACCAAAGCAAGCTTATATATATATACAGCTGAAGAAGCCTCATGAGTGTCAGATGCTCCTCCACACTTCACCGCGCTTTTATCCGCCCTTAATTGAAAGTACAGTCTGCAGTGCACTGAGTAAAATAGAGGAGAGTTATTGGTGCTGCTGATGTTTACAGACTACAGATTTGACTTCTCATGTCAAGTCAAACAAACT
>NC_141023.1:68122500-68130000 GCF_052040795.2 Danio rerio
AGAGAGAGAGAGAGAGAGAGAGAGAGAGAGAGTTCGGACAAAACTTTAACACAAGTGAAGGTCATGAAGAAACCTGGAGACCCGTAACCACCGACATCCATACTGTGTGGAAAGCTCTGCCGTGTTCAGTGTCTGCCTGAGGTAACTAGTCTACCCAAATGTGTGTATTCCTTACAGGGTGAAGCTGATCGCTCAGTTCGTGCGCCTAGGAAATGCGAGCGCATGTGCAAAAGATGTGAGATGTGAATGGCTTCATACACAGCTACGTTTCCTTTCACATTCAGAAGACTCCTTCACTCCTGATCCTGCACACAATCTAGTGTAGGCTGTGCAGGCTGAGTAGAGCCGCTGTGTTTCTGGAGCCGGTGTCCTCCTTGAGTGCTGTCTTAGAAGGCTTTCTGTGCCTGAACAAGTTGCCGGTTGGGTTTAAAGCAGTCAAAAGTTCATCAGAGATGGACATACACTGACCTACACAGTAATATTTTAGTTTCTATGCTCAACAAAATCAAAGTAATGTGTGTATTTCCACTTGAAGAATCAGCTGAACACTCTCGACAGCAGCCATTTGAAACAAAGCGCATGCTCACTGACGCTACAGCTGAAACATGATTTAAAGAAGCTTTTGTTTCTTCTAAATATTACATTTATAATGTCAGTAATGCATTTACACTGACTTTAGTAACTGTAATCAAATAACACACATGTTAAATGTAATTTGTTTCATTACTGCGTTCTCCAAAAATTAATAATTAATGAATTAGATTACAGTAATCCCTGTGGACGCCTTACACACAACTCTGCTCGAGTTTCTCAAAGCTGGCTGCAGGCAGTCTCTGTGTGTTTTACATCTCTTAAAGTGGCGCCATCTTTCAGCCCAGAAGACGATAATGACAACAACGTAAGATATTACTGACATACTTTCACAGATTTATTTTAAATAAAAAATATTTACTGTAATAAAAATACTTTCATGCTGCAAAAATTGATTCTCCTGTGTTTCTCATCCACATTTCATTGAACTTTTTTTCAGTAATTGGCTTAAAACTCAGTGTGACATGTCGCCCGCGTTATTTTGTGCCCTGCGCTCGCCTAGATAGATAGACAGACACACACACACTCACACACACACACACACACACACACACACACACACACACACACACACACACACACACACACACACACACACACACACACACACACACACACACACACACACACACACACTGTGATTTGCTGAACGGGATTATGCATGATGGATCTGTGGCCGGCTCTAGTGTATGTGTGGTGTAGTGGGGAACTGTGTAACATCTCGTGTGTTGAGTGTTTGGAAATGGCCGTCCTGTGCTGTGAGTATTGCGGTATCCACACATCTACAGTGCAGCTCTGAGTTTCTCTGTGTTTATTTGTGCTGGTGATGCTGTGGACATGTCATTTTCAGTGGCCGTGGGTCAGGCGTGTGTTCCTCACGAGCTGCCGGAGGAGTCATGATTAATAGATGACAGATGTGTGTCTGAGCAGCGTCTCTGAGCGTCAGAACACACCCGTGAGCAGCTCATGTTGGCTCCGGGACCGCTTTATCAGCTTCTCTAAATTGTGTTGAGGGTAGAGTCAGTGTTGTAGTGGAGAGTCTTCTAATGCTGAGAGATTCCAGCATGGTTACTGCAGTCCTCTGCTGGGTTTCCACACTCATCTATTGCGTCTGCATTTTAGATGATCCCACTAAAACACTGCTCAATGGCAGCGCAGAGATGGCCACACAATCTGAAATGCTGTTCTGCACACAGCGCAGCAGGATAAGCTCATCTCTGATCTGAATAATGCTGTATAAACTGTGTTGGAGCCAGCAGAAAGAGCCAGCCTCAGTGTTTAAAGGGTCCGCTCAGCCCAAAACACAGATTCACTCACTCATTACCCCCCTCATGTGCATTTACACCTTTATGAGTTTCTTCATTCTGTTGAACACAAAAGAAGATATTTTGAGGAATGTTGGAAACCGGTCACCATTGGCTCACATAGTAGGAATAACAAATGGAAGTGAGTGGTCACAACAGGCGTCCAGCATTCTTCAAAATATCTTCTCTAGTGTTCAGCAGGAGAGGGTTTTCCTTTCTGACGCTCCTCTCCATCTCCATCTGTGAGCGCATTAAAGGCCAGCGTGAGTCTCATGTGTTCACAGGTGGAGCAGCGTGTGTGTGTGTGTGTGATCAGTGATACCGCAGCTCTCTCCTCAGTCACACACACTGCTGCGCTGGGAAACTTCTCAGCTTCACTTCGAGCTCCAGTGTTAAGAACTGAGAGGCAAACAGTGAAAGTCAACTGCTAAATCATGTCCTGTTCACGCTCGCGGACACTGCAGCGGACAGCCGAGAGAGAGGGTGTGTGTGTGTGTGTGTGTGTGTGTGTGTCAATGCTGGTTTTACTGTCCCTGACCAGCATTGGGACCAGCATTGACACACACACACACACACACACACACATCATTAATGTAATCAGTGTGTTCTGGCACTCTTCAGTCAAAGTCAGTGCGTCTGCTTCAGTGTTTGGAGCGGCTCCTTCTGTTGATGTCAATCTGAGGGATTCCATAGCAACTGCACATCTATATTCTTGACCACACCCCTCTTACTTTCTGAAGAAAGCCCCGCCCCCTGCTCAATATTCCGAGCGGCTGAGCTGATGGCAGTCCCCGTCAGCAGAGTTGTTTGCTGTGGTCTAGTAGAGTCTCTGTGGTGAATGTGAGGAACTCCAGCGGGTGGAGATCCAGCAGAACCAGAACACACAGATGACGGCGGAGCGGACAGATCTGCAGCTGGACCTGTGAGGAATGAGTTTACACTGCTCTGTGATTTTCCCCTCAGAAGTGCCAGCTTCCACAGGCCTGCCAGCGGAACACACACACACACACACACACACACACACACACACACACACACACACACACACACACACACACACACACACACACACCACTCTCTCTTTCAGCACAGAGTCAGGAACGGCTGTACGAGCGTCGGATCAGAGCGCAGCGTCACGGCCCGAGTGTTTGAACAGGACTCATCATTGACCCAACAGCTTCAGCTGGAATCATCCCTCACACGTCTCTGACGGCCACACCTGATCTGCTGAAGTCACACTCTGATCAGTCATAAACTCTGCTGGAGACTCCCGGCCTGCTCGGCTTTTGAGGACGGGCATCACAGAGACGTGTACAGCACACTCCAGCACACGCAGTGATCAGTTGAAGTGCTGCCGGCAACGTTTCTGCTGGCGGACGGGTCAAAAATGACCCAAACACCATTTAGAATCAAACGCAAATGCATATTGCCCATGCTCTAAATGTGACACTCGCACCTGTAGCATGCCCACTCTCTATTTACAAGCACATTAGCTGGACGTAGCAAACGTGTGTGTGTGTGTGTGTGTGTCTTAGCTTATGTCATTGTTTGAAGATGTAGCCATTATCTGCTCTTATCAGCTCTTGGTTTCGAGTGAAGTGAAACACCCAGAATAAGGAGATGTGTGTGTGTGTGTGTGTGTGTGTGTGTGTGTGTGTATGTGTGTGTGAGTGTGTGAGGGACAATCACTCAGATAAAGCCTGTGCTATTGGATGGCTGGAGAAGAGCAGTTGTGTGTGTTTGATTTGCACAATAAAGGAAAACACTGAACCAGATCATACGCCTGCCATAATAACTGCAGCGGAGACGTCATAAACTCGCCCCCCCGACACATCCATGCTCAACTAACCCTCAGCAACACTCGATTCTGCTGACTTTGGGTTATTTCAGTGAAATCCAGAATTAGTGTGGTGTCTTACTTTACATGACCTATAACCATATTCAGCTCACCACTTGTGTGTGTACGTGCAGAGTGGCGGCACGGTGGCTCAGTGGTAAGCACTGTGGCCTCACAGCAAGGTCACTGGTTTGAGTCTCGGCTGGGTCAGTTGGTGTTTCTGTGTGGAGTTTGCATGTTCTCCCCATGTTGGCGTGGGTTTCCTCCGGGTGCTCCGGCTCAGGTTAGTGTATACTCCATCCGCTGAGTAATGGTCAGGTTAGTGTATACTCCATCCGCTGAGTAATGGTCAGGTTAGTGTATACTCCATCAGCTGAGTAATGGTCAGGTTAGTGTATACTCCATCCGCTGTTCTTGTTCTGTCAGCTTTCTATTTTATTAAAGAATTAGTAAACTTTTGCTACTGAGAACACTGTTTTGTGTCTAGTTTTAGTTTTGTGTCTGGTTGTAGTTTTGTGTCTGGTTGTAGTTTTGTGTCTGGTAGTTTTGTGTCTGGTAGTTTTGTGTCTGGTTGTAGTTTTGTGTCTGGTAGTTTTGTGTCTGGTAGTTTTGTGTCTGGTTGTAGTTTTGTGTCTGGTAGTTTTGTGTCTGGTTGTAGTTTTGTGTCTGGTAGTTTTGTGTCTGGTAGTTTTGTGTCTGGTTGTAGTTTTGTGTCTGGTAGTTTTGTGTCTGGTAGTTTTGTGTCTGGTTTTAGTTTTGTGTCTGGTTGTAGTTTTGTGTCTGGTTGTAGTTTTGTGTCTGGTAGTTTTGTGTCTGGTAGTTTTGTGTCTGGTTGTAGTTTTGTGTCTGGTTGTAGTTTTGTGTCTGGTTGTAGTTTTGTGTCTGGTTGTAGTTTTGTGTCTGGTTGTAGTTTTGTGTCTGGTTGTAGTTTTGTGTCTGGTTGTAGTTTTGTGTCTAGTTTTAGTTTTGTGTCTGGTTGTAGTTTTGTGTCTGGTTGTAGTTTTGTGTCTGGTAGTTTTGTGTCTGGTAGTTTTGTGTCTGGTTGTAGTTTTGTGTCTGGTAGTTTTGTGTCTGGTAGTTTTGTGTCTGGTTGTAGTTTTGTGTCTGGTTTTAGTTTTGTGTCTGGTTGTAGTTTTGTGTCTGGTTGTAGTTTTGTGTCTGGTTTTAGTTTTGTGTCTGGTTGTAGTTTTGTGTCTAGTTTTAGTTTTGTGTCTGGTTTTAGTTTTGTGTCTGGTAGTTTTGTGTCTGGTTGTAGTTTTGTGGCCAGTAGGCGTGTAATAAGCAGGATTAAGCACATTAGGATGGTTGTTTTCACAGAATAACCCCTTCAGTCTTTTTTCTGAGATAACAACCATCTGGATGTACTTTATCCATTAATCATGAACTTGATAAGCAATAATCACCAAATGAATGTGCTCACACTCATGATAATGTCTGCGTGTGTTGTGTGTGGATGATGGTGTGTGTCATCACTGTTCTTTAATTAACATGACCCTTTATAATTGTACTTTACAGCAATGATCAGGTTAATGTGATGAGGAGTGTGTTCCTCAGAGTGTTTGTGTACGAGTGTGAAACAGGGGAAGGTTTGAGGACAGTTGTGTAAGGTGTGGTTTGAGTCTGATACAGTGATGAGCAGATGTGCTTTCTACAGTGTGCAGATAATACTGTCTGGAGGAGCGCTGTGAAGACTGACTCATGCAGAGAGGGTGTGTGTGTGTGTGTGGGTGTGTGTGTGTGTGTGTGTGTGTGAGATAGAGAGTTAGACTGGTTAAAGTGTCTGGTTCAGTCAGTGTTCTGCACTCTGCTCTCAGGTTCAGTCTGGCTCTTCATCCCGCAGTGAATCAGTCTTTTATCTGTGAGCTGTAATTAAACTTCTCCAGTTCCAGTTCTCATGAACACAGCTGCTGTTATTACCACAGCTCATACTGCTCGACTCCACTGTAATCTACTGTACTCCACTCTACTCTACTCTACTCTACTGTACTCCACTCTACTCTACTCTACTCTACTCTACTCTACTCTACTGTACTCTATTCTGAGTTTGTCTTTTATTATTTGAGCAAATGTTCATTCATTCATTTTCCTTCAGTTTAGTCTTTATTTCAGTGGTCGCCACAGCGGAATGAACCCTCAACTATTCCAGGATATGTTTTGGGGAGTGGATGCCCTTCCAGCTGCAACCCAATAATGGGAAACACACACACAGTCATACGCTACGACCAATTTAGTTAATAAATTCCCCTGTGCAGAGCACGTGCTGTTTTTGAAATTACACTCAGAAGTGCGGGGCGGGGCTATCAGTAATGATGGGTGGAGCTATCAGTCCTTTAGCCCCTACATGTTTTTCTCATTTCAGGACCATTTCAAGCTGATGTACGTCCTAATAGAGAAGAAAAGCACAATCTTAATCTGTTTCTTGCCCACTTTAAAACCTCAAAGCATTCGGGCATTTCCTACACTGAAAAAAATTATTCAGAGATGACTCCTTGGATTTACTCAATTTTTTTACGTAAGGTGGTAGTAAACAATTTATCTGTGTTGAATTTAAACAAACAAATTAAGTTGAACATTAATAAACTTAATTTGTTTGTTTAAATTCAACACAAATAAATTGTTTGCAACAATTCTGCATGCAACACTTTTTTCAGTGTATCTGCTGTACGGGCTCTAGAAGCACTGGAGGTCCACAGACTGTGACTGATGAAGCCGGATGGAGAGTCCAGCTCTGACAGCAAACACTGCTCTGGGAGTTCCTCAACAGTCATGCGAGTGGTGTTCACAGCCGGACGGAAGCCTTCTCTTCTGTGGAATTTCTCACCATCAGAGGGAAAGAGGAATGAACACAGACTCGTGAAGAGGACAAACCCACAGCAGAGGGCAGAGAGTCTGCAGTGCTGATCTGATGTGCTGATAACAGCTCTTCTGCTTGACCCCTGACCTCCCTATAAAGAACACCACCACAACTGCAATGCACCAGAGTCCTGATCCGCTGATGAAGCTGCTCGATCAGCAGTCAAGCAGATGCTTTATGATCATCAGCACATGACTGTGTTCCAGTCGCGGCTGGGTCAGATGGTGTTTCTGTGTGGAGTTTGCATGTTCTCCCTTTGTTGGCGTGGGTTTCCTCCGGGTGCTCCGGCTTCCCCCACAGCCCAAACACATGCGCTATAGGGGAACTGATGCCTTTAGCTATTATAACGGCAGTGACAGATGAACACTAACTAGTATTAGTCAAGTTAAGTCACCATTCGTGTTATCACACTACATACAATGCAGCCCGAGACGAACAGGCAGTGATTAACCAGCTCTGAGTTTCAGAGATTGACTGAGCTCCACAGACTGCAGCTCCACCAGCAGCTGAAAACAACCCAGAGCCACAGCAGATGATGGAGATGACCCGGCTCACTGTGGGAGATCAATCTCCTCTGGCCAGACCAATGCAGAAGCGGATCAATGGCTAACCAGTTACCTTCAGCTTGAGCAGTGTCCAGTTCTGTCCCAGATAGCAAGCACAAGGGCTGAGTCTGGCTAAAATGTGGCACTGTAGGTTCAGTTTGGATCTGTGTGAGCAGATAATGGGCTCCCATGTGGGTCAGCTCTTCAGGCTGATGGAGTGTCTGCAGTCTCCCTTTGGGCCGGTTAACTCTATGGGCCACTCTGGAATCTCCCTGACCCGCTCATTGAAAAGCAGCTCTGCTGAGGATGACGCTTGAGTTGCTGATGTCAGGATGTTTTCAGGGTTGAGCAGGTATTCACTGTTGTCAG
>NC_141023.1:68140000-68142500 GCF_052040795.2 Danio rerio
GATTCTTCAAGATGAAGTTAAGGAAGGTAAGAAACTCATGGTTATGTATAGTGTGTTTTGATTCATCTGATTGGTAAATGCGGGATCAGCCAATCATAAGCACACACTCCTCTTGAAATTAGTGTATAAATAAACTTGACTGATCACTGATGACAGTCCTGTACTAGTGGCCAACACTGTGCAAAATGTTCTCCATATATTCATCTGGGCTCTTGAGAGCTGCAGCGCTGCTCAGTTCAGTTCCAACAGTTCCTCATTAAACACATCTGATCACACTAGCAGAGTCCTTCAGGCTGGTTTGAAACCCGCAGGTGAGTTTGCTGAAGCAGGGCTGGAGCTGAACTGTGGTGTTGTAATATACTCACTGTTTAATTAGGCTAATTGAAGAGTTGTCCTGCTATGATTACACTTGGCATTACACTGATGTCTGTTGTGCTGCGGTTACACTAGAGATTCTGTCACACAGCACTGTGAAGAGAGGTTCAGCAAGTTGATCAGACGCTGAGAAAGCGTGCGATTGCTCCATTTTTAAATTTCTGTACAGAGAGGTCATGTTCTGATCTACTATTGGTCTCATGCAGTCATGTGATGTGATTTCACAGGCCAGAGTTCACCAAGCTTAAACTTATGAATGCAGCGAACTGTGGAACTTGTTGCATGAGCTTACATTTCCGATCTGCCGCTTTCACACGCGTATGAATGGGATGTATGAAGAGTCAACAGGACTAAAAGTGCAGCGTGACCGCGGCTTAATTCAAACTGCTCAACACGGTTTACAGAGATCTCTTTAAAACATCCATCAAACATGTCACTGTATAAAGCGTTGTGTATTGCTGGTCTCTGGCAGAGCTGAATGGTTTTCGTATGGCTTCTCTCCATTTCTTCCCAAGAGTAAGACTCTTAATAAAGCTCCCAATCAAACTGCAGCAGCTAGAGAGCTAACCACAATGAAGAACCAGTAGAACTAGTTCTGTCAGCACTGCATCGGCTCAGTATTAATCATTGTGCAAATGGTAAAATCCTACTGACTACCTACAAAGCCCTGAATGCCTGAGCTCCAGCATTTGAGGAGCTCCTGGTGTCTTACAGCTTATCAGAATAACCCCACAACAGCAGAATCCACTCTAGGAAGAAGATCATTCAGCACACTGTCAGTTTATAGCTAGCCAAGAACACGTTATGTGTGTGTGTGTGTGTGTGTGTATGTGGTTGTGTGTGTGTGTGTGTGTGTGTGTGTGAGTGTGTGTGTGTGTATGTGTGTGTGTGTGTGTGTGTGTGTGTGTGGGTGTGTGTGTGTGTGGGTGTGTGTGGGTGTTTACCACTGCTGGGTTTGTCTGAAAGGGGAATTCAGCGCATTAAACATATGCCAGAGTAATTGACAGTTAATTGCACAGTGGTGACCCCTGATAAATTAAGTTGAAATATAGTAAGAGAGTGTAAAGAGACCTTAATGATGACCACCCAACACACAGCAGTCCAATCAAAACCCTTTCCCCCATGCATTCTGTTATTTCCCTGAGCTTTTCAATAGCGTGAACTCGATGATGGTGACGCCAGCCATGATCCCCAGGTCCAGCTCCTCCAGGAGACTCTATCGCTTCACCTGAATCCAATGGTGGCCATTGTTCAGATCACAATGAGATCATGAAACTCAAACCCTTCATCTCCTCAAGAACTAATGTGATAATCACACGACAGCACTACAAGCCTACAATTAGCTGCTCTTCATCTGGCCGGCAGCCTGACCTCTGACCCCACCTGTAATCAAGCTGTACTGACAGACACATGTCCATCAGTGGGCTTCATGTGTCATTGGAGACACTCTCGCTGATGCAGGTGCAGGAGGAACAGCTGAAAGAGCACTGAAGGAGAACTGAAGAACACTGGGTCATGGAAGACACAACTGCGAGTTTCACCCAACCGTCATGTGTATGTGCGTCTCATGCAGCAGGAAGTGTTAATGCAGACACTGCAGCAGGAATCTGATTGTTGAGGCTGATATGTCTCATGCATTCCTGCTGTGTTTGTCTGAGATCATCGCGCTAATCCCTTCTGCACATGTCTGTCATCACGGTGTCATTATGCTGAAGTTTCCATCCGCATCTGACAGACAGAGGAACGCAGCGTCACACACGTCTCCAACACACTGAAATCACTCCAACATGACAGACAGGAGCAGCGCTGAGACAGGAGGAACGCCAGTGGCGGCCATCAAGGGCTGAACTACACTGTACAGACCAAACATTTACAGAGGAAGTAAAGCTGCCTGTGATTGTAGGCATTTTAGTCCTAATAATAAGGAATGTGGGGTGGCACGGTGGCTCAGTGGTGTCAAACTGTGGCTTCATAGCAAGAAGGTCACTGGTTCGAATCCCGGCTGGGTCAGTTGGTGTTTCTGTGTGGAGTTTGCATGTTCTCCCCGTGTTGGTGTGGGTTTCCTCCGGGTGCTCCGGTTTCCCCCACGGTCCAAACACATGCACTATAGGGGAACTGATCAACT
>NC_141023.1:68147500-68202500 GCF_052040795.2 Danio rerio
TGTTGTAGTGTGTGTTGGTTTGGGGGAGTGTGTGTTGTAGTGTGTGTTGGTTTGGGGTAGTGTGTGTTGTAGTGTGTATCAGTTTGGGGGAGTGTGTGTTGTAGTGTGTATGTGTGTGTTGGTTTGGGGATGTGTGTGTTGTAGTGTGTGTTGGTTTGGGGGAGTGTGTGTTGTAGTGTGTGTGTGTGTGTTGGTTTGGGGATGTGTGTGTTGTAGTGTGTGTTGGTTTGGGGGAGTGTGTGTTGTAGTGTGTGTTGGTTTGGGGGAGTGTGTGTTGTAGTGTGTGTTGGTTTGGGGTAGTGTGTGTTGTAGTGTGTATCAGTTTGGGGGAGTGTGTGTTGTAGTGTGTGTTGGTTTGGGGGAGTGTGTGTTGTAGTGTGTATCAGTTTGGGGGAGTGTGTGTTGTTGTGTGTATGTGTGTGTTGGTTTGGGGATGTGTGTGTTGTAGTGTGTGTTGGTTTGGGGGAGTGTGTGTTGTAGTGTGTGTTGGTTTGGGGGAGTGTGTGTTGTAGTGTGTGTTGGTTTGGGGTAGTGTGTGTTGTAGTGTGTATCAGTTTGGGGGAGTGTGTGTTGTAGTGTGTGTTGGTTTGGGGGAGTGTGTGTTGTAGTGTGTATCAGTTTGGGGGAGTGTGTGTTGTAGTGTGTGTTGGTTCGGGGGAGTGTGTGTTGTAGTGTGTATGTGTGTGTTGGTTTGGGGGAGTGTGTGTTGTAGTGTGTGTTGGTTCGGGGGAGTGTGTGTTGTAGTGTGTATGTGTGTGTTGGTTTGGGGGAGTGTGTGTTGTAGTGTGTGTTGGTTCGGGGGAGTGTGTGTTGTAGTGTGTATGTGTGTGTTGGTTTGGGGATGTGTGTGTTGTAGTGTGTGTTGGTTTGGGGGAGTGTGTGTTGTAGTGTGTGTTGGTTTGGGGGAGTGTGTGTTGTAGTGTGTATCAGTTTGGGGGAGTGTGTGTTGTAGTGTGTATGTGTGTGTTGGTTTGGGGGAGTGTGTGTTGTAGTGTGTGTTGGTTCGGGGGAGTGTGTGTTGTAGTGTGTATGTGTGTGTTGGTTTGGGGGAGTGTGTGTTGTAGTGTGTGTTGGTTTGGGGGAGTGTGTGTTGTAGTGTGTATGTGTGTGTTGGTTTGGGGTAGTGTGTGTTGTAGTGTGTGTTGGTTTGGGGTAGTGTGTGTTGTAGTGTGTGTGTGTGTGTGTGTGTCAGTTGTCGTTGTGGTGTGTAAATGGTTGTATATCTGGTGGGTCAATATGGAGCCAATGGAAACCCGATGTCCCCTGCATGTGTGCAGCCTGCATGAGAATGCTGGTGTTTTTCTGATGTTGGGGTCATTTTAAGCAAAGTCACCAAACTTCTCTAAATTCGTTGTTTCGTTTGTTTTCTGCTGTAAAGCGCTGCCCGGGTCATCTTTGACCTATAAGTCAACAGGGGGGTTAAACGGACAGAACGGCCCCGGGCTGGAGAGCAGTGTGCAGCTGAAGCTCTGCTGACTCCAGATCGTCTGGTCAGAGACTCCCGGCGGCTGCGGAAACCATGGCAACATGGAGAGCGGTGAGAACTTAGCAGCTCCGCTAGAGGAGATAATGCTAATGAGAACTCATAGGGTGAAACAAAATGGCTTAATTGTATTGAGTTCATCCCATGTTAGAGAACAAAGGCTCGGGGAGGTTACGCTCACACATGAGGCTTATTGTAATCCCTCTGTAATTACCAGCAAAGGCATCTTCTCATGGGAGCAGAGGCTGTTTCTGCTGCACTGTTCACACGTATGCTGAAGGAAGTATCAATTCCTTACTAAGACGGCTCACAAAAGCTTGACAAAACCACATTCAGGACACCTTTGTTGAGGCGTAGAGCTATGATAGACATCTACAGTGCTCAGAGAAAGGCTCTTTCAGACGCAGGTCACTGTTAGCATCGACTGCGCAGCGCCACGGCGAGCTGTAAAGCTGCCAATACACCGCAAACAACATCAGTTTTTGACCAAACATCTACACTGTAGAACCCAACAGTCAGCGATATCAAGAAACCAGTGCAGTGAACTCAAATTTGACTGAAAGTTAACTCTACTCATCTGAAAAGAGTTTTGAGCTCAGTGTTGAAGGTGAAGAGTTCATTAAACACCTCATCACTTCAACTTAAACAGAGTAAGTTCACAGCACTCATATAGATCAGTTAGAGTGGGCTTAACTTATTGAGTTTACAGTACTCAGTTGGTTTAAGTTCTCTTCATTTATCGGGTTTTACTGAGGACAAATTGCTTCGTTTACTCAAATGGATTAAGTTCGCAGTACTTATTAGGATTAGTTTTTGAACTTAAATGGTTTGGGTCAGGGTCAGGGTCAGGGTTAGGGTTAGGCTTAGGAATCAAATGATTTGAGTTAGCTTATTTTGTTGGGTTTTAGTGTTCACAATTCTTAAATCTATTTACTTGACAAGAAGGAAATAGCTTTGATGCAATATTTCTAATAAAGACTAAGTGACTTTTTTCTTAAAACAAACTAATTAAAAAAAATGTTTATTTTGCTTATTCCACCATGTATGAAAACACTCGACCTCCTTTAGTGGACTTTGCTGTTCTGGGTATCGTCAGGAGCTCTGAGGTGTAGTTATATCTTTCTTCCAAAGTATAACTAGTGCTAGTTCTGTGTCCATGCTCAGCGTCTATACCCTCAGTCACTATTCCCTTTATTAGTACACCAGTATAGTCCAATTGAGGGACTGAATGAAAACTCGAGCACAATAACAGTATCCCATTTTGTTTGTGCTTTGCTGTTTGATAAATCATTCAGATGGATAAAAATGTCAATTTCTTTGGTCAGACCCTGTGATAGTCATTTTAGCGAGCTATCTATTAACAATAACGTATTTTGATTTTGATTTCTGTCATCTATTGTTCATTTTGTAATACACTTTCAGTGCCTATTTGTGTTTTCACTGCAGTTATTTTACGTCCACTTCTATGAATTCACGTTAAACACTACCTTGAGGCATTCATCACAGCCAAAGAATGTTGAATTAAAATTTGGTGGTGAAAAATGATTTTCCAAGAAACATTTTCTAGAGCAGAGTAAAATGTGAAATATAGTCTTGTGTTCAGAAATAATGAGTCAAAATGAAGAGAGTTTTTGTTAAAATAAGCTCAATAATCTTATAGCAACAGTAAAAACAAGACCTCACTGGTCTAGAAAACACTTCTCGATATGAGGATTTTTAGAAACTTGCACTGGAAACAAGACAGAAACTCTGAGTAAGAGATAAAGTGTGTGTGTGTGTTTGTGTGTGTGTGTGTGTGTGCATGTATGTGTCTGTGTGTGCATGTGCATGTGCGTGCGTGTGGTGTGAACACAGTGACAATGGTTTATTTTGTATGTCTTTTGAAATATCTCGGTCATTGGCGCTCTTTCTTTCTGCTTGTGGCGTTTGATGGGAAGCTGATGATGTTAAGCGTACGCTGCATGCATAAAACATCAGCCACACAATCACACACAGGAAGAGCAGCACCTGTGCCCAACAAAGATGGCCTTTCTGCGGCGGGTGTGTGTCCTGGTGCCGCCGTCCCCGTCCGCTGCCCGAGCCCAGCTGCAACGCATTCAGCCTGACACACACTCACTCACACACACTCACACACACGGCGGCTCATAAAGAGCTCTTTATCTGCTTATTAAACACAGCAGGAGAGACTTGACTGACATTTGGGCAGTGGGTCTGTGATTGTAAGGCTCGCACATGTGTGCCCATGCAGTGCCATCCCTGTTTGTCTGAGATTTTACTGCGGTATTAAGATGTCTTCTGTCGGGTCCACTGTGAGGGAAACACTGTGCCTCGCTTCACTGAAGAGTCTGAAGCAGATGCAGATTATTAAAGGCACAGCTCATCATTTACTCAGCATCACCACAGAGACGTTTGAGAAAGCTGCCCTGCAAACATCATTATCTTGCTCAGAGAGGTTTCATTTCCAGTCCAAACATCTAAAAACTCTTCAATCAAGAAGCATCTTCTAGACTAGAGTAGAATATTGCCCTGTTTTCCCCCAAAACAAGCTAAATAGCCTTGTTTTTCCTGGAGATAAGTTTATTTTGTTTATGCCACTATATATGAAAACACTCGACCTCCTTTAGTGGACTTTGTTTGTCTGAGCCCTGACTCTTGGAGAGCGGGTGGGACTGTAGTGAGACTGAAGGTTGGTTAGATAAACAAAAGCTAGACTATTTAGAGTCTTACACCAAACAAGTTTATCCTAAACATCTGCAACAACAACAAAGTAAAAAGATATTCTTATACATATAAATAATTCTCCCAATTACTGTTAACAGAGCAGATTTCTCCAGCACATCTCTGATCATAACAGTGTTCATAACTCATCTCTAATAGCTGATGTGTTTCCTCTCCTCCATGATGACAGCACATAATATTAGACTAGATCTTCTTCAAATGAACTCTGACTTCAGCTGTATTTATAAACACAGTTTTCTCCTGATGCTGATTCAGCCTCTGCATCTACAGACTGTCAGAGATGAATGAAGACGCTCTTGTTTCAGCTGTTTTGGTCAATGTGTTGAGTGTTTAAAGAGTGCCTCCACCAAACATGCGGATCAACAGTGTGTCCGTCTCAGACATCTGCTGCTGAATGCAGGGTTGTGTGTGTTCTCCATGCCTCTGAACACATGTGTCTGCTGGCATGAGCTGAGCTGCAGATCAGCCTTTATACATGCAGAAATCTGGACACATATACAGACCAGCTGCACACACACAAAAACATACACACACGCACGCACGCACGCACATGCATACGCACGCGCACGCGCACGCGCACACGCACACCACACACACACACACACACACACACACACACACACACACACACACACACACACACACACACACACACACACAAACACACAAACACACACAGACTGATTTGTGCCCCACACACACTCCTGTCCTGGGCCGCAGCCTGCTGTCATGCTAATACACCTCAGGTAACAGAGGAGCTGTTAGCGGTCAGCAGAGGTAAAGGACACACAGCGCTTCATTGACTGCAGGAATCAGATGTCAAACATGTTTAGAAATGATGTCAAGTTACACATTACACAATAGGTGACGTCTATTTAAACACTAATGTGGAGAGGATCAGGTGCTTATGATTGATCACAGCTGGTCCCGCATTACTCAATTCATGATTGACCAATCAGACGAGTCCTAATCCACTATAAACACCCTCAGCTCCATATCACAGCCATCTTCATCCTGAAGAATCCCCCCTTCCTCCTCTACTCCTCCTCCTCTTCTAGATAGGTGTCATGATGGCGCAGTGGTTAGCACTGTTGCCTCACAGCAAGAACATCACTGGTTCTAGTCCTTACCAAGCCAGCTGACGTTTCTGTGTGGAGTTTACACGTTCTCAGTTATCTGTTAAGAGCGATCACTATCTGCTCATCAGCTACTACAGCAGGGGAGTTCCCCACATCTACCTGAGCTCAAAGGGGAGGGAGACCTGGGCTCGAGGATCTTATGAGCTCAGGGTTCTCTCCCAGGACAGCGAGCCAAACACACTTCATAATCACTCATCAGCTGAGGGTCAACTGTTGAAAGTGCTTTTAAAATACATCAGCTTTGGAAAAGTCATATTCAGTGGTGTGAAAAGGGTCTGATTTCTGCATGTTTGTTACACTTTAATGCAACTAATGTAAAAATTAGTCAAAGTTAACACAAGTGAACACTGTGCAGTTTTTAGATGAAGGTTTTTATTATTGAGGGAAAACTAAAACCAAAGCTGCTGTACATGGCATCTGCATGTGATGAGAGTTCTGATGAGAATAACACTGCGCTGAATAATGATGTTGATTATATTGTTTCCCTCTAAAAGCTTTGGAAAACAGTTCTGTGCATTTATTCCAGAAACTCCTGATCCTGCGCTGATAAAAGTTGCGCCTGCTAAAATAACTCTGTAAAATACAGCTGAAGTGTTTAATTATGTTAAGAACCGCTTGCACATTTTACAATTCAGAGCTGTGAATGACTAATAGTAATAAATAGCTCAATCCCAGCCTGCGGCTCAATCATTAACCTGCAGCAGGAACTCACGTCCAACACACTCTCAGGATAACACACCGGCTTCATCTATAACACTGAAGACCTGCACACACAAACACAAGCAGATCCACATGATGGCAGGAGAGTCCACATCTCAGCACATTACTTCAAGATGACTTCAATAAATAACATATTTCTGACATATTTCCTCTGGAGTTTACCAGGCTTTCACTGATGACAAACATGTTAGTAGAACTAGTAGCACTGTAGATACGTCAGCTAAATGTAATGTGTGTGTGTGTGTGTGTGTGTGTGTGTGTGTATACACACTCTCAGAAATAAATGTGCAGGAGCTGTCACTGGGGAAGTACCTTTTCAAAAGGTACATATTTGTATCCGACAGGTCCATAATGGTACCTCAAAAGTACTTTTCAGGTGCATTTGGGTACAAATAAGTATCTTTTAAAAAGGTACTGCCCCAGTGACAGCTCCGGCACCTTTATTTCTGAGGATGTAGGGTGACTAAAAAAACCCCACAACTTTTGTGTCAAAGTCACTCCAGTGTCTGGAGCGCGTCATATTGAACATCTATAAACTTGTTTTCTACTGAAAAACATGAGTACTCTTTTGTAAAGTACTCTTCACATTGATTTTTTTCAGTTAAATACAGATTTTCAAAGTTGTGATATTATTTTTAAATCAGAATATTGTATTCTTGTCCAGAAAATGTTTCTTGATTTAGAGATTTGTAGATATATGGCCTAGAACTGAAACACAAACTCTGGGAAAAGCATGTTTAGCAGTGTATTTAAGTAATGATTGGTCCTGTAAATGATGACTGTTTTATTTATTCACTGTTCCGCTTTCAGCAAAGTAACGGTATGGATCAAACATTTCTGGATATTTCCAAACACATATTTGAGACCCTGATTGTCCTGGCGGTGGCCATTTCAGCCCGTTTGACACAGCACAAAACACAGACTGAATAATCACCGCTGCTCTCAGTCTCAGTCTGGTTTGAGGACTGTAGGGAAATACGCCTCCATGTTTTCCTCCTGTAAGTGGAGGAGTCAGTGACATGGTGACTACATAGGGATTGTGTTTCAACAAAGCAATTAGTGTTCTTCTACCTTTCAGTCACAAATCTATAAAAAGATCAAGTGGGTAGTGTGTGCTTTTGCAGGACACAACAGAGAAGACAGACACTGAAACGCAACATGCATCAGGGTTTACTGTATGAAACTGGAAGAGAAGATGGAGACATCATGCAGAGTTTCAGCTCCCTGGGCCGAGGCACGACATAACAAGATCACACTGCTGAAAATGCCCTTCTCACTCAGTTTGTGTCTTGTTTCTAGTCCAAATATGAACAAACTCTTAAATCAAGAAGCATTTTCTAGACAAGAAAAAAATATATAGTCTTGTTTCCAGAAATAGTCAAATAAAAGTGAGTTTTTCCTCAAAACAAGCCCAATAATCTGCCATAGATTACACTAATCTGTCTAGAAGCAAGACACACGCTGAGTAAGAGCAGCAGCACATGTGTAAGTGAACAGACCCGTCGGTAAAGACTGTTCCGGCAAGTGTTTGTTTAGATCAGCGGAGCTCGAGCGTGCCGGAGAAACTCAGGCCAGCTGAAAGACGATACGCTCACAGAGTCTGAGGTAAATACAGATATAACAGAGGTCCTGCTCCTGGAGAGACAGCCTTCATCATGTTTCTGCAATATAGTGCTGTGCACATTATAGAACATAAATAAATAATAAATAACCAGATTAGTTTTGCTTCTGCCATCTTTCAAAGCGGTATAAAGGATTAAAATAAAGCAATAGGCAGAGTCATGTGCAGTCTGCTTTATTTTGCACTAATATGTATAGTGCAGCACTGCCCCTGGTGCTGCTGATTTGAGCCGATTCCCTCATTATTCCTCTTTAGTTTTGTGCGCTGAAGTTCCCTGTGTGCTCTGTTTTGTGTAGGTTTGTTTGCTCGTGTTCTGGTTTCCTGTTTGTTGTCTTAGGTTTATTTTACGCTGTGCAGTCATGTTAGCTATGGTTTCCTCCCTCGTGGGGTTATGTTACCTTTTGTTTATTTTGTTAATAAATGACACGTTTGGTAGTGATGAAGCCTTGTGTGAAGCATTGAAAAGATTTACAAGAGGGTTTATTTCTGGAGGCTTTGTTTGCTCACAACACCACCTGCTGGCCAGAGAGTGTAAAGCAGGCAGGTAGGCTACAGGTGACCTGTTGTGTGATTCACTGTATTTTGTGTCTCCGTGTTTTCTGAGAACTATGTCAATTCTCCAACTGGAGCTGTTTTAATTCAGAATAGGTCTATGCACACTGTACTGTCCCCCAACTCATATATCTATATCTATATATATATATCTATCTATCTATATATATATATATATCAATATAAATATCAATCTCTCTCTCTCTCTCTCTCTCTCTATATATATATATATATATATATATATATATATATATATATATATATATATATATATATATATATATATATATATATATATATATATGCACACAGAGTATTTTGGTGTTTTCTAAGTGATAATCAATGAGATTTAACGCTATTTTGACCACTAGACAGTATCGCATCTCAGAAATCTCCTATTGTGTGTTCACAGATGTTCTTCAGCTGACCTTGGTTCATCCTGTTCTCCTCAGACCTCCACAATGCATTTTATTGACAGATGATACTCTGATATTTCCTTTTCCAGTTTTCTCTGTAAACTCTTATAGATCAGAGGTGTCTAACACAGCTCTGCACAGTTTAGGTCCAACCCTAATAAAACACACCTGATCAAACTAACAGAGTCACTCCAGGAACTGAGTTTGACTATAGATGACAGAGATGCCCATGTATAATAATCCCAGTAGATCAGAAGTACTCAAACCAGCCGATCCGACACTAACATCCATGTTCAAAGTCACTTAAATCACTTTTCTTCCTTCGGCTATGTTCACATGTACACAGGTGCTTTAATAAACAGAGTGGTCCCCGCTACTGTTAAATCTCCATTCACATGAAAAGCCCAAAACACACTGTAATGCATATTAAGCGGATGCCAAACCAACAGGGGGCAATAATGACTCTTATGGTGGATTCACAACAAATAAAGAATTAAATATGTTCACGAATACACTCTGGGCGACACAGTGGTTTGGTGGTTCACTGGTTCGAGTAACAGCTGGCTCAGTTGGTGTTTCTGTGTGGAGTTTGCATGTTCTCCCCGTGTTGGCGTGGGTTTCCTCCGGGTGCTCCGGTTTCCCCCGCAGTCCAAACACATGCGCTATAGAGGAACTGATCAACTACACTGGCCGTAGTGTATGAGTGTGTGTGTGTGTGTGTAAATAAGAGTGTATGGGTGTTTCCCAGTACTGGGTTGTGGCTGGCAGGGCATCTGCTGTGTAAAACATATGCTGGAATAGTAGGTGGTTCATTCTGCTGTGGCGTTCCCTTATAAATAAAAGGACAGCCAAGGAGAATGAATGAATGAATGCTGACATCATGAGGTAAAATCTACAGTTCTAGTGTCCACACGAGTACACAGCTGGGAAACACTTGTGTTGATGTTGACCTGTAATGGATCATAGGTAGAAAGAATTCAGATCTCGTGTTCATGATGAGGACCTTGGCATGAAATGTTTAGCGTCGTGCTTACTGTGTCAGAGGAGTATTTGGTGATAAAGAGTAGATTGTTATACATTATAAATGTACAGCTTGTAAATATTCTTGGACTGCCAAACTGCACATGACAGCCTGCTCTCCACTGATTGCCTGAGCTTCTGGATTATCTTGAGGAGCTGCAGCGTATCGAAGCTGACGTCTCGAACCCTCGTCGCCTGCACTAATCAGACACTGTGCACAGCTCCAAACTGGCTAAAATCAAGTGTGCGTGTGCGTGTGTATGTGTGTGTGTGTGTGAGAGAGTGTGTGCGCGCGTGTGTGTGTCCTCAGCTCTGGTCCACAGCTCTTGAATGTGCGGCGGCTGACAGTTTTGACAGTGAGCTGTGAACTGTGTGGATGTTCAGTCAGAAGTTGAGCTCTTTGTCTGTCAGTTTCTGTATTCTCCATGATTTAATGTTGATCTTGTGAAACGGATACTGTATTTGCTCTTTTGCTAAAGTCAGGATCACTGCAGGGCTTGTTTTCAGATGTTTCCACTGCACGCTGATTGGTTTTGTGTTTATTTATGACTTAATGAATCACTGAAATGATGGTCAGAAAGTTAGATGGCCACCCAGTGAAATCTGTGAAGTCCTGCGAACGTATAGTTCTGTAAAACTGACTACATATGCTGAAAAAAGACATGCAATGAATAAAGATAAATACTGAAGTGGGTAACAGGGACACAAAATGTGGCTTTTAGATAAATGGATCAGTTTTAAATCTGGTTTTATCAGTCTCTGATCTGTTGTGTATGTGTTTTTAAAAAGTCAATGGGTAATCTAATTATCTGAACCGTGTCCAGGCCCGTTTCCTGGATCGTTTGAGAAGTGTGAGTGCTCAGAGTCGGGCTCAGGCACGGTGCAGTTGGCCAGCCCTGGCCCGGTTGGAAGAGGTGTACCAGAGCGCGGTTCACTTGGGTTTTGGTGCGGTATACTTATAGTGTGTGCAAAGCACGCCTGAGCCTGAAACTGAAGACGAGACGTGACTTTAAGGGACTGTTTGATCTGAATTAATGAATCATTCTTACTGTTCAGTGAACGCAAACTGCCATAGATTACTAAAGACTCAAACCCCTCACTGCACCCCAGCTGCAGCTTCAGCACAGCTCCTCATTCCTGCAGCAGCAGCACATCATGAGTGATTATGAGCGTCAGCAGTGGCTGATTTGATATTTGTGTATATTTATAGTGTGAGTACGGCCTAAATGTAAAAGTTAGAAACATACATTTGCATTAAGACAATCTCTGTAGAATGGGTTATCTATATTTCCATTTAGCTTCGCTCACAAAAATACTCTTTAAAGATCCTCATCTGGTGCTGTGCAGTGAATATAAGAGTAGCAGTGTAAATCCTGTCTGCACTGTTACTCTATACAGAGCTTTTCAGAGGTTTAACAGTACTGGTTAGGAGTTCAGCAAAGAGAGCATTGGAATAATCCACTGTGGATGGGAGTTGTACAGCATGCCCTGATAGGGAGGTCAAATCCTCCAAAAGTTGAATACAGCCGATCTGCAGGAGCTCATAATGTGAAGTTCAGCTGATCCTCAAGCACAACAAGAGGCTTCTGTCCTAGTGTTTACCTCGTTTCAAATCCAAATATATAAACATTTCATAATCTGCAGAGTAAGCAAAGTAAACAAGAAACAAGATTACTGTGAGAAAAAGTAAAACCTGTCTCATGACAATGTGTTTTAAATATGCACATATATTAACAGACGCTCTGGGAGTCTCCCGCAGATTCATGGTGAATCCCTGATGCACGCAAATCACACACAATCACCCAGAAATCATGGAGGCAAAGAGTTTACCACATGCAGTAATACAGTAAGCTTTCAACAACACAATCAGCACAGTAAAGTACGTCTAGTGCAAGAGCGCGGGCTATGAACACACATCGCTTGTCAACAAGTATAATTGTGTAAAAATAATGAAAGTGATTCTTGGCATATTTAGGATTTCACCACAGCGTGTCATTCACTGTGAATCTTCTGGAGGACACATGAGTGCGAAGTCATGGATCAGTAGCAGATCAGCTGACAGAATTGGCTGGAAAATCTGCTGAGAGAGCATTGCATCTTACCAATCACATCACCAGCATATGCCTAATGTACATTAATATAGATTTAGCTGGTCCTTCTGAAAAGTGATGACGAGTGAGACTATTTGACATTGTATTTGAAACCAGATGTGGTCCACTGAAAGCTGCTACTGATTCTGTAGGGAATTGTTTCTAGAAGTTTGTAATATAACGGAGTGTGAAAGCGGCAGTCATTGCTGACAGTGTCATTACCTGAACACCAAACTGCAGGATATCAACCCACTGCTGCACTCCGCAGGATAATAGCATTAAGCATCAAGACCGCGACTGGACCTTAATCTCCTTTTCCCAAGCAAACAATGCCACTTTGTCCAGTTCTGGAGCAGTTGGATCTTGGTTATGATCAGGAGCAAGAGTTTAATTTCCTGAGGAGACTCGCACTGCTCAGCTGGGCTGCTCTGCATGAGAAAAGCAGTTGACCTCCATTTCCTTTGGCTTTGGGGGAAATCAATGATTTTAGGACAGCTCAAGATAAGTGTCCCGTTTTATGAATAGAGCGAAAGTTGGAGTTCACTCACATTGTTGAGAGAGTCATTTATCTTAAGCAGGGACAAAACCCCATTCATTGTTGTCTAGATGGAAGCGAAGTGAAGTTCAGAGTTGAGCGATAGCGAGGGGCCTGCGCTGTCACAGGTCAGAGGCGGCAGGGTGTGTGTGCTGTGTGTGTGCGCCAGGACTGTGGAGGAAGTGCATGTGCTGGGGCCAAAAGATCACACCTCCAAGAGTGCCAAACAAAGCAACGGAAATCCAGAAGCCACAAAACCCACGACTCCCATGATCTTTCACACACACGAGACTCACTCTGGTCATGATGACGGCTGTTTGAACATTACTGCTGGCATGTGTTCTACTTTTTGCTCCAACAGAAGTCTGATTACTGAAGTATCATGAAGAGTGTGACCCGGAGCATCCTACGTCTTGAATGATATGTCATCAATAGCAGTCTGTGACTGTAATCAGAGCTGACTGTAATCTCACCAAGCCGACATACACAGGAAAGTTCATTATTTTGAGTTTAACTGTACACACTACAATCCCTCTGTACCCCAGACCCTTTAATGTGTGCTGTTCATGTTTGCTTACTAATAAGACAGGTGTGGATGAAACTGGATGTGTGTATAGGGCAATGTTTGTGTGGTTGATCTTGATGGAATAGGTCTGCTACGCCGCTGCATTGATTACTGGTGCAAATCCTGGCATACACAGTCTGAGAATATAACACACATCAACTGCAGACATACACACATAAAAGATTAAATATCCACACACAGGTGCAGCTGGAGATCCGAAATGTACTGCAGGTTGGTAATTCAACAAAACTGAGGCATTTAAACTGATGTGAAGCAAATTTATTGGCTACTGGGGTGACCACAACCAATCACCTGCTCCATATTGACTGAAGTAGATTGGGTAGGATTGATTAAAGCTCTTTACCTCCTGCTGTAAAACCAACATCTCAATCCACTGAGTCTTGGGGCACTTGTGTCTTCTGCCACTAGTTTGTTCAGCCTCTCGGTTACTGATAAACGGATTACACTCAAACATCACACTCCTGATCTGCTCGACTAAACCATGCTTGTGCATCACAATGTCAATGTAATGTTTCAGAGACCACTGCAGCTGTCATGTAAAAGGTCTCTAGTTCCTCATGAGTGTAATAATCAGTGTGCAACAAGCTCCAATAAGCCTGAGCCTTAAAAACCACACTAATGTAAACTGGGGGATTGTGGCAGAATGCTCCATTGCACTCTAATCCACTGAGGAAATGTACAACACACGAGATGTGAAGAGCCAGCAGATACTGCAAGCTGGAGTTAAAGAGAAGTGCAGTTCTGGCCAGTTGATAATATATAGACGGTTAAATTGGACTGCAGACAGGGGATCTTATTTCTTATTTAGCAGCTAAAGTCCTGAATATCTCTCCTGGTATAGTTCAAGAGGCAGACACAGACATTCTGTAAGGGTAAATCTAGATATAGACACTGATCTTTGTACCAGTGTAAGAATCTTATAATTTCATTCCCTTGAGGGATTTTTAGGCTACAGGGATTGCATTTGGAGGAGTGAAGAAACAGCACCACATCTGAGCGGAGATATTTGATCAAGGCACTGAACACTCAACTGCTCCGAGATGAAATATTGCAGCTATGCATATCCTAGTCTGCTTTATCTTAAATCTAAACATCTCAAGTCAAACAGCACAACGTTTCAATTTGTTCAATGCACCATTACATGATGGACAACAACACACAGCTCTCAATTAGAACTTTTAAAGTCAAATGCTGGATAAATAAGTAATGTGTGATGTGCACTGCAGCCTCAAGCTCCATTAGTCAAGCTGTACCTGCACATTCCACAATCTTGCTTCCTTTACTATCTGAGAGTTTTATTGGAATGGATCTCAGCTGCTTTATTCTGACATGATGCCATTTACACACTCGGCCAGTAGTTGCCAAACTCACACTGATCTGCAGTCACTGCTGCCTGGATTTCACACAGTCCCACATCAACACTGGCAGACTCCTGTTCAACACTACAGATCTTTCCTCTGTCACTGGTGTGTGGATCCTATAAAGATTAAAGTATGGCTAAATGGACATTATCACAGCCACATAAATGGGGTTGATTTAACTTTAACAACTTTTGGCTATACGGTACGGCCAGAATACCCAGTGATGTTCAATAACAATATGACTTACCAGATCTCAGTGTGAAACAGGAGAGCATTCAGAATGGGTCCAGCATATCTAAACAGCAGGTCATGACTTCAGACTCCTCTTCCTCGAGTTGCTCTTCCTTCTACTGATCCATCCTCCCACAGGACAGAGGTGGCATCCTTATGGATGAAGGATTGCTGATTGAAAAGTCGTGCTAATAAGCTTCACACATCAGATATTCATAATATTGCGAGAACTTTTAGCTTGATCAGCTGTGAATAAATCCTTTTTGCTGTTCCAATAATCCAATAGAGTTTGGGGTCCTTCAGTGAGACGTGTAGTGGCTGCGATCCACTACACTTTTAGAAATGCACTGCACAAACATTCTCCTTCACTTGTGCCCACGGGGGATTCCCTGCTGCCACTTTCAAGTCAATGAGGGAAGCTTACATGGACATATCTCTGATCCCTCAGTTTGGTCAGCTTAAATGTGCCTACATGTCCCAGAATGCAATGCAACTGTGATGTCGCAGCAGTGTAGTTGGGAAGTGCTCCAGGGTTATATAAATCTATCATACAGGATTATCACCATCATAACTGTGTCATGAATATTTTTCTTTTGCTGGTGTTTTCAGATGTATCCATTCTGCTGCTTTCAAAATAATGATTTCAGACACCTAAAATGTCAGATCTGATGCCAACATGATACAACATTTCCACATATCCAGCTAAACACACCTCTGTGTGGACGGGCCCTAAAACAGCAGTGCAGCCGTGTGTGTGTGTGTGTGTGTGTGTTGTGCAGCTGTGGAGGTTTGATTGTGATATCAGTGTAATGGGATGCGCTTAACAGAAGCCTCTTTGTCTCTGTGAGATGTTGCATCGCTGCCAAAGACAGACAGAAAGTCAGCCGTCTCCTTCATCACACACAGACACCGACTGAAGAGCATGTGCAGAATCACTCGCTCTGCATACATCACAGCTTGAGGAATCCAGCGAGTGTCATCCATGTCAAAATACACCTACATTTACTCATTTAGCAGATGCTTTCATCCAGAGCGACTCACAGGTCAGGAGACAAGAAGCTCTTTAAATAATCAGAGCGTCGCAGTATATACACATGCTGTGATAAGCTCATAAATATTCAAGTCTTCTTCTCTTCATGCATATGGAGATGAGGGAGTGTGTCCTACAGGTGGATTGTCAAGCCCACCCACCTGCGGACCACACCAAGAATTGCAGGATACTCTCAGAAACATGCAGTGTTGATGCATCTGGTGCACACGGAGAGATGATCAATGCCACTTAAAGCAGAGAAAATTAATCAGACCCTGCCATCTTCTGTTAGTTTGCCTGTAACTTGCCTAAACACTCCTCCCTGGGTCTAGTAAGAGCTTGATTAGAGCTGGTCAAGGTGTGGCTAATTGGGTTTGGAGCTAAACTCTCCAGGACACCGGCCCTCCAGGACTGAGTGAGTGGGGTTCAAATCTGAATGGGTGAAGGGGTTCAAATCTGCTAAAAATGAGTTTATATTCCATAAAAACAGACATGTTTAAGTTAAATAAAGATTTTAAAATAACATTATGCACAACACATCTTATTTTGTTAAAGTAACCTGAAAGATTGACAGAATTTTTCAATAAGATGAAGTGAAGAATAAAGTAAATTAAGTTTCTAGTTTCAAATATTATAAAATATAAATAATACTGTTCAATTCTGATCCAGGTTAGGACATTTTCTTTCCTTTGGTTCCCACTCTTCATCCTCCCTGCACCAGTGAAACCTGCAGATCTTTAACTTTATTCATAGAGGAACTCCCACAATCCAGTTCATAATCCAGTACATAATCCAGTTCACAATCCAGTTCAAGTGCTTTCTAAAGCATCGGCCACATCAGAGACGTGGAGGCTGCTGTTCAGTGTGAAATCAGAGAGAGGGAACTGTTGTTCTGTTCTTTAAGATGCCGTCTCCTTCTGTTCATTAGTGTATTGCTTGGTTCTGAGGTCTTGTGTTTTGTTGCTCTTTACACTTTTATTTCATTTGCTTGAGCTAAGCTTTACAGTTGTTCTTGTATGGTCTGCTGGTGGGCCTTTCATCATTTCTGATTCTACTTTTCAGAGGACCGTCTTCAGTATGATGCATGGTTTATGAGGAGTAGTGAAGGGTTGCAGTGTAAAGGCAGTTTCTGCATCCTGTAGGAGGGTGTATAGAGCAGACAGAGCAGCACATGGGGTTCAGCCTTCAGTTGTCTATTATTTTACACTCAGAGTCGGCTGTCGTTCATCAGAAATGAAACGCGAGCTCATATTTCAGACGCAACAGGAAAAGTCACTCAAATAATCCGAGTTAATGATGAGGTGCTGGAGCTTTCTAAAGCCTGAAGCATGATTATTATATTCAGTATGAAGAAGTGGAACAACAAATCATGTGTGCTTCTCAATCAAAAGGGCATTTATTTCCATTCACAGAGAGAAACGCTAATGACGTACTAAATGAAGATTACACACAGCCTGTGTATGTGCTTTAACCTCTGCAGCAGCCAGTCACTCTCATCCCAGAGTCTGATTTAATATAATTCTGACTTCAACTGTGTATGTGTGTTTCTTTGCATTTACACAACTCTAGGTGTATAACAAAATAATAAGATGCATTTCAGAAAATCCTGCTTCACTGCGGGACAGATTTGTGTGTGTTGTTCATGATAAAATGCTCAGGATTGCAGCTGATGTATGAGGACAGCTTCAGCTGTAGGGTTTCCTGATATGTGTCCTGTGTAAATCTGCTCTCTGACCCACTGGTTTAAGATATGCCCATAACATTATGATTATTGATGCGGCAGGTTTGGGTTGTTCTCTGATGTGTTTTTACACCTGACCCAGATATTGCCTTATTTCGGTATTGTGTTTCTCTGTCAGGTAATAATGTGTCTGTACATGGCACCGTAACTCTGGCTAAGAGCTGGAAATCAGACACTGTTCCTCACCTTAACCAGTCTTACCGGAGTATTACATTGCACATCAGGAGTCTGCCATGGAGCCAGTGCTAATCCAGATGAGTTTTACAGTTTTTGTCAACCATTTCTGATCATTTCCACCATGATAATGTTGACTCCAAACAGCGATGCACTGCTTAGTGTGTTGTCTGCCCATATCAAGTGCTTGTTTGTTTATCCCTGCTTATTTTCCCTGACTGGACCAAAAAAAAGTCTCTTTTACCTTATTATTAGTATTAATTTTGGCAAAACTTAAGCTTTTAATAGGTATTGTTAGTTAATGTATTTACTAATATGAACAGACTATAATCTTTAATGATGATAAAGTCACTGATGTTTGTTGACGTTTCCTCGCAGTGCATTAGCTAATATTAACAAGCATGCATTTGCATTTGGATGTTAATAATGCATTCGCTGATGTTCATTTAATTAAATTAATAAATCTGCATACCAATTATTGTGCACTATTTGTGTTGTTGAAACCTTGTTGTGCAGTGTGACCACTGTTATCCATGTTATACGTGTAATTCTATCAATTATGTGTGTGTGTGTGTGTGTGTGTGTGTTTATCGCATGTAAAACTAAATAATAAAAAAGCCCAGCTGTGTGTTTCACCTGGTGTACAACAGTTTGTAGTGTGTGCATGCTGATAATCTGAGGGCTCTTGAGTTATTGGTCTGCTGATCAGGTCTTACACTGAACACATGATCTCCATCTCAGTCTGTATGTGTGTAGAAATCCTCCAAAGCCCATTATTGCAGGCATGCACACAGTCTGATTATAATAATGTTCAGTCCACTAGGGGGCCTCAGCGGTCCTCCTGCGGGACAGCGATTAACTTATTGACTTGCAATTAATTTAAATGTATTTCTCTAATTCCTAAATGTACCAGGGATTCTGTTGAGCTTGGAGTTGATTGAGAGAGGACATTAATGTAAAACAGATTGAGAAGCACTGCATCAGGAAATATCTGACTGCTGAGTACAAGTACTGACCTTCCAGAGAAATATGGAAATACATCACGAGCCTCCACAGTTTTCACTGTAAAATCTGAAAGATCATTGCATGATGTCCTCACACAACACATATGTGTTTGTCTGTGCGTCTTTGACCCTCCTGTTGACCCGGGCACTTTCTTAACAGCAGATAAAGATCTTCAGGTCAATTTGTGCCAGCTATAGAATCACTTTTACAGCTCAGAATCCTCTAAACACTCTTCACTCTTCTGCAGGAGCTGCCATGATGATACTGTAGTGACAGTCCAGTGCTGCCCACTGAGTGAACACTGCTGAAATACTGCACACTGAAGAGGGAACACAAACATTCACTGAGTCTGATCAAGATGAGGTTGACTCTTCATGCTAAATAGATTTGAGGATTGAAATGAAATCGATCTGCTTTATTTGAGAGGTTTATAGACAACGAGAGGTTTCGAGTAATGATACTTGCTTTGCTCTCTAATGTTATATACTGTGTATTCTCTGTAAACTTCCGTCCTTTATGCTCAAGCTCTTGTGTAATGTGTGAATGTACTGAATTCAGAGCAGGGGAACCACAGATTCCTGCCAAAACTCGCTCTGTTATCAGCTCATCAGACCGGCTGAATGTGGGAATCGTGGATCATGACAGGTTTATACAGGTAGAGGAAAAACCACAGAAAGAAAACACAGGCCTCAGTTAGCACACATATTCACAGGATTACAGTCTGCAACAATGCAAGCTCAGCCGTGTGTAAATAAGCGTATTGTTCTTTCTCCACAGGACACACAATCATCAGTGCTGTTATATTCCATCACACAAGAAAACATGACAAACTTTACTGCCTTCTGTACACTAGATGTCTGTGCTCTGCAATGATATCAAACTCACATCTGATTTAAATGTTGTCATCTTACTCTATTGGCTTTAATGTTTGTGCACTAAAGTGCTGCTACTGATTTAAAACAGCGCGTGAGACAGTACATTAGCATCACTTGATTGTTTCTGTCATTTTTTTTTTTATTATTCAAAAGGTCATTCCATGTCGATTTCGCACACTACAATAGATCAGTGGTTTAGCATGCTCGTATGTTTAAATACTTTCAGGGAAATTTAATCGACATTACACAAGCCAACTCTACTGTGCCGGATGTTTATATGTTGCAGCACTAGCTAGCACTTTCATCCATGTAATACAAACATAAAATTCACTAATTTAAACATGAAAACAACACAATTAACTTCTTGGTTCTCTGTTTTCTATCAAATAAATGTTTAGTTATCATCATCATCATCATCATCATCATCATCATCATCATCTCCTTCATTCTATCAACTTATATTAATATAATGTGAAAGGAAAGGAAGGTGAAAAATAATGACAGAAGGAACTTTCCTCCATTTTTTAGTGCCCTTTTTAGTTCTTCTGGCCCACAGGAGGTCACCAAATGATTTCGGGTTGCTTGCATGAGCTCCAGTCATGCACACATCATGATTGATGATCTAGTGTGATTTGAGGACAGAGAGCCGGTCAGATTATGTTCAGTATTAGGTGACAGAAGTCATATCTATAACTCTGAGACATTCTGTCAGCACACATACTGTATAGCGGAGCAGTCACAGACAGACATGCTCAGAGACCTCAAAACAGCTGGAAAAACAGAAGCCAAATCAAATCAGCATTAAGACACACACTGCACTTTGGCTCCTTTGACTCTCATTCATACGCATGTGAATGTGCTGCACTGGAAACGCTAGCTCCTACAACACGCTCTGCAAAGTTCAAGCTTGGTGAAGACCGACCTGCAAACTACCATCATGTGAAGAACAGAAGCCTGACCTCTCCACACAGACATGCTTTAAACAAAACAGAACGCGTTTTTCAGCCTGGTTTCTGGAGTTATTGATTCTCATCGATCAGGTATTCTGAGGTGTGCTATTCCCAGATAACAACTGTTGAATAACACACACTCTTCCAGGAACTTCAGATCATCTGCCGTCAGTGAATAAATGTTCATAACCTTACGCTTGTCTGCCACAATGTGAGCCTTGTTTTAAGTGAACTGGTTTCAGAATGGCACGTGGGAGAGGAAATAATCACCATAACTTCATACTCAACATCTGTTCGTCTTTCTAATAGTAGTCTTCATTTAGAGTTAAGACAGTTTGGCGTTTGTGACATGACATGATGCAGAGAAACAACATGCCAACAGAGGCGTTTATGTTCAGATCATCTGCCGACCTGTGAATGCGCTGTCAGACGCTTCTGTTTCCAGTGATTATTAACACCCACAGCGAGACCTGCTGGCCTGCTCATTATTCATCCTGACAGCCTGCTTATCCGTCACCTTCTCTGAACACGACACACGTCTCTCCGTCCGCTCATAACCTCAACACAACAGCTCTTAACACAGCAGGGCATGTGGGACGAGCTGCCATTCACCAAAACAATCAAATCCATCACGGCTTTAGAGCTGAGGTACAGGATCTGACGGCAGAAGACCAGCAGTGGAGAGACAGGTTCAGTAAAGCAGTAAAACACTACAGCGACACTGCTAACATAAATAAATGATTAGAGAATGAACACACGGGTTAACATGAATAACTGAAAAAATAGAAGAATTACTCTTTATAAAAGAAAAGCTTGTGTAATTCAGTTCTGCAAACTCTGAAACATGCGTCAGCATCTTGCCCTGACTATATCTCACAGCGGTTTGATGTTGCCCGCTGTTTCACTTAACATTTATTAGAGTAAAAGTAGAGACAAAGCTGAGAAATGCCTAACCTTTCTCACACACTCAACACTTTCTCAGACACACCATCAGTATACCGCACTAGTATGCAAACAAGTATTTAATTGAATTTAACTGGATGCCTATTTTATCTTCAACATTACATGATGATGTTTGTTTTTTGACAGAAGAATAATTCGCTCTGATTTACATTTGTATTTGAGCAAGAAGAATGAGTCCTTCTGAAGAACACCACTGGCACATCACCATCATCATGCTCATCATCACCATGCTCATCATCATCATGCTCATCATCATCACCATGCTCATCATCACCATGCTCATCATCATCTCCATGCTCATGTCCCACTTGCCTCTACATGAGGAATGCTCTCTGCTGGATCTGAGGCGGCAGTGTCTCTCTTCAGCTCTTCTTTTCTCAGTTTCTGCATGTCTGGCAGCGTCTGGACTTGAAAATTAGCATTCAGCTAATGTGCTGTTAAACTAAATGGGTCTTGGGGCACACATCCGAGCTCCAAATCACTACTGTGAAGCACGGCACATCATTTACAGCTTGGGTCAAATGGTCTTAGAAATGTATTTTCTAGATGACGAACTGAACCTCTGAAACACATCCGTCAAGGTTTTCTGCTTTGACACATCCTTTTTCCTTTGATTTGTGAGCACTGCTTGTGATTAGTGTACGATATTCTGAAGATGCCTAATTAAATTTGCCTTACTTTAAGTCACTACTTCCACCTCTTGAGATGCTGGATTTGCGTATATATTGAGATATGCAGCGCTACTCACTGATCTAAATCAGGGACATGTTTAATGTGAGGTACGGATAATTGAAAGGGTTCCTCCTCTATATTTTTATAAATTGTTTTCTCATTTACAGTTATTGCAGCAGGCCATTTTACATTGTACAATAATCAATAATACAGCATCAACTTTGCATAAGTCATGCATCAGTGATACCCAATTCATACAAATATCCTCGGTGTGTCTCTAACACATGCAGCTCAGCTCGGCTTGCAGAAGACGGCAGCTCCTGAAGTGTATACATATCCTTTTCCCAAATCTCCTATCAGAGATAGAAACTGCACAGCAGCACTTTTAAGAAACTAAAGCTGAACTCTTTACACAGCTGAAGAATCTCCTTCCTCTCAGAATAAGGTTCACTTGTTGAGCAAGATGTTCTCTCATAATCACTCTTGTTTACTCAGACTCTCTGATTTGTCTTCTACATCATTTGCTAAATGCCTGTGCAGGCTTGTCTGAGATGTGAGGTGTGCAGTGCTGAAGAGACCCACACTTATGACCTACTTAAAGGCTTTTACAACAAAGCAACAGGGGAATTGAAGGCAGCAGATGCTTAGTGTTGGGGAAAATGAAAGCGGTGTTACAGGTGAAGATGTAGATGTTGCTGTAATGAAAAGATTCTAACACAATTACGAACACAACACAGTGCAATCTTGTAATTTAACAATCGTGCCACAAACTGACAGATTTTAGCCAAATACAGATACAAGTTATACATATACTGGCTCTCCTGTACACCCCAAACAAAGCATATTAAAATATGTTTTGCATACATGTCAGAAAATATAATTAATATCAGAAATTACCGTACACAGCATCTCTAAAGATAAGCGTACTAAAATAACCACACACACACACACACACACACACACACACACACACACACACACACACACACACACACACACACACACACTCAAACACACACACACACACACTCAAGCACAACTGCCAGTGTAGTTGATCAGTTCCCCTATAGCGCATGTGTTTGGACTGTGGGGGAAACCGGAGCACCCAGAGGAAACCAATGCCAACACGGGGAAAACATGCAAAGTCCACACAGAAATGCCAACTGACCCAGTCAGGACTCGACCAGCAACCTTCTTGCTGTGAGGCGATTGTGCTACCCACTGCACCACTGCATTGCCTCTAATTAAAGACCATTAAAATATCTGACTGTATTGTTGGCTTACTTCTGCATGTCATGTCCTAATGTGTCCCAAATCATTTAAAATGGCCACCGTATCCTTTCCATTTTAATAATACAAGGTTGGAACATGCCTTTCTTTACAGCTCATTTTGTTTTATTACGAGATGACCACAGCTGAATTACAGGTAAGTGGGACATGACACGCACTTACACTACACGCTGAAGTCAGTCAGAGTCAGTCCACTGTTTGCTCGAGGCCATTTAAAACCACTCTGTTCCTTCACTGAAGAAAAGCCATTACCATCTTTCCCTGTCAAGCGTTCACTCTAGAGTTGGCCAGGAGTTTAAACTTACAGAAAGCCTCTATTTATTTCTCCTCCGGTCTGCCTGACCCACACACACCTGCCCTCATAGAGTTAATAATGCCTAAAAGGCAGGTAAGAGATTCTGGGGAAGCTGTGCCAAGATAAAGAAGCCAATAGTTCTGAGATGAAATGGACCATGACAGCACAAAGAGTGAAGTAAAGCAAAGGAGTAATCAGCTGTCGCTTTCTGCAATGACTGCTGAACATTCTGTGGTTTACAGCCGGAGTCTGCAAACTCATTCATAGCACAGACCAGTGTCCATATTTATATTTTAGTTGGTAGGTGTTGCTGAATCTCAAAGACAGGAGCCACAATGTTTTTAAGCAAAGTAAACAGATGATGATTGTGGTGCATGTATTATCCTAGAAAATGTCTATAATTCCAGTATTGGAGCAGTGCTGCTCTTCTGGTGTCTGGTCTACAATGTGCTTGAATAAATAGAAAATAAGAATCGTTTCTTAAAGGGGAAACCCACAATAAAGGGGAATCTCGTATGGAGAACTGCGTGTTCTTGCAGTCTAGTAAAGCTCTTATCATGGCCTGGTACTGGGATGTGGCCCGGTGGTTGTGGACCTGTAGTGTACAGATTGTGTTCAGGCTTCATTGGTTTTCTCTTCTGAAGTTGGAGTCCATACTGAGCTTCCTCATTCACATGTAAACCATCACTTACAGTAGAACTGCACTTTGGGTTTACTGTTACACCTTTCCATGCATATGCCACAAAATGACTCATTAGCATATCTTCTAGAGTTAAAGTGTGAACACGGTTTCAGGGGTGTCACGCTTCTGGAAAAACATCATGAAAGTCATCTTTGCTATTGCTTTAAGGAATAGGACACTTTCTTCAGAAGAATTCTAAAGGATTTTCTGCTGAATCTGTGGTCTTTGTTGATTGGCAGATGATGGCGAGAGTCTTTTGATATCAAAAATGAACACACACACAAACAGGTGCAAATCAATAGGCATGGCTCCTGATGACACACTGATGTCTGTGAAGCGAAATGATTGCTCTGTGTAAGAAATTGAACATTATTTACAATACTAGCTTTAATCCACAGCCTGGCCAAACAGGTATCTTTGATGATGAATGCGCGAGGGCTGCGGGAACAAGAGCACGCTCATACAGGAGGTTAGGTGATGCAATCACCAATAACCATCAATAAACTGCATCACCTGACCTTCTGTCCAAGCTCCCGTCCTCACCCAATCCTCCTCACAGCAACAGAACTACAATCAGACTACATTTGCACATGCGCAGAGAACTCTGAGGAGCCTACCCTTATATGAATCACAGATTCAGCTCAGAATCTTCACTAACACTGCACTGAATAAAGAAAGGCCTCTACATCTTGGATGACATGTGGGGGAGTAGACTAACAGGAATCTTTTCTTTTTTTGGGGTAAACTTTACCTTTTCAGCCATCTAGCAGTAGTCAGTGAGTCTCTGTAAATCCAGAAGCACATTATGTGAATAAATTATTAGTCTGCGAGTATAATATTGTTTGCTCCATGTCCCAGTGCGCTCTCGCAGGGCTCATGGCTCATGCTGAAGAAAGTCTTATATCTCTTATTGATGGTAAGTGGGACAGCAGCGCCGGCGTGATGGCTTTTACAGATGGACAGCCAGACCAGATCTGGGAACTCCATCAGGGGTCCATCGCCAGCTCTCTGAGAAAAAAACAAGATGATCTAAAGTCTCATAGGAGTGCGAGATCTAAGAGCGGTGTGAGCAAGTGCAGACTAAATGACAGACTTTAAACAACATCTCTTTACCTTGCAGCTTTGTTCAAGGTGTTGGAGGAAGATGGACTATTGCACCATGACCCCACACAAATACTTAAGGCACTTTTACAACAAAGAAAGAAGAGGAATGGGTTGAAGCAGCTGCTCTTTGTTGAAAAAAATGAAAGCATTGAGATATTTATGTAATATATATATATAGTTTGCCTGAACTTTCTTTTCAGCTTCAGGCTAATATGTTGAGTTCTGAAGGTTGTAGATCGAATTCTCTGCTGCTTTCTGATAATCAGTTGTGTAATTTATTAAATCCCCAATTGGATAAATTTTTCAAAATAAATGTGACTTCCCCTTCCACACTCAGACTGAGAAAACAGACTATAAATAATGTTGACCTCCATTCTCAACTCTGATCTAATCAAGACAAGAGAGGGTTATTTCCTTAACACTTCCTGCGTGTGCTTGCAAGAGAGATAAAGTTGTCTGTGATTGTTTCTGTTGTGCTCCTGCAGTGTGTATCCTCATGTCTCTGATCCGTCATACAGTGTGAACACAGCAAACACTGAACGAGGTAATCACGCAGTGTAAAAGCAAATAAGACAATCTGATGACTTTGACAGTCATGTAATGGAATTCTTGCATAAATTAGTTTCTAAACATCAGAATAAAATAAAAACAGATGTCTATGGCCTGCCCGAGCTATTTCACACAAGCTGTATTTGTGTGAACAGAAACATGTCATGGAATTGTCCAAAACGAAATGAAAAAAGTTTAATTTGCAGGGTGATGAGCTCTGTCCTTCGGGGGGAGCTTGCAGAAAAGCTGATGCTCATCCACATTCACAGTCTGTTCAACACCTACCTCGTGCAGTGTTCAGGGTTTTCTCACCAGGGGACACCCAGGACACACTGGAGGAACTATACCCCTCGCCTCCGGATCCCCCTGAAGGAGCGTCTGGCAGAGGGGAGTCTGGGTTTCTGCTGCCCTGTGACCTGGCCCTGGATAAGCAGAAGATGATGGATGAATGAAAGCTTGACTTCACTCTACTTGACTTTAAACATCTGCAGATCGCTGTGCTGTTCAGACTACATGATTTGAAAGTGTTTTTATGTCTCTGTGATGTTCACACTATGCAACACCATGTAAATGATAAAGCGAAAGGGCACCACACACTGCACATGTGACAATGACTGCAATCCACTAAACCTTAAGAAATGGACTCGCAAACTTCCCTTCCCTTGTTCAATTGAAGGAATCTCCATCGACATTTCAAAGTACCATTTAAAGCATTTCATCAGGGGAAAGAGGGACGCTTGCATGGACATTCATGGGTGGTTAAACCATTCAGATGTTCTGCCCACAGTGAACACTAGTGTGACGCAAGCAATATGAGGTTGAGTCAGCCGACTGCTCTGGGATATAACTTGTAGCATTTGAGTAGATAAAGAGTTTTTTAAATGTGTGCAGCTCTTGAATAAGTTGCTATTCTGTGATGATTTTGACACAAACTAAAATAATCTCTTTAAGTCACCGTGGAACTGCGGTGTGACTCAGACAAACAGCCATCATCAATGACTATTAACTACATTTGGCAGCTGCTGTTTCTTATTTATAGGATTACTTCAATTGACTGGTGTCTTTAATCAAACATTTAAGAAAGTTACAAGTTGAAATTAATTTAAAGCAAATGAAAAGAAAAAATTCAGGACCAAGCACAGCCATTTCCTCAGTTGTTTTAAATGTTTGATTGTTAAAGTCATATTGTTGAACCAAAAATAAGTGGTCTGTCATTATTTACTCACTCTTTATTTGTTTTAAACTTTTATGCATTTCTTTAATCTGTTGAACACTAAGGAAGATATTTTGAAGAAAGCAAAACACCTGTAACCATTGACCTCTATAGTATTTGTTTTTTCTACTAAGGAAATCAATGATTACATGTTGTCACCTTTCTTCAAAATATCTTTGGAGTTCGGCAGCAGAAAGAAACTCATAAGCAGTGTTTGGAAAAACTACAGGGTCACAAAATAAATAATTCTGATGTCTTCCAAGTGTCCAGTGCCCTCTAGTGGAGAGTCTGAAATGTGCCCTGTGTGTTGAAGATAAACAGAAGCTCAAACTAACCATATTGTGGAACTCCTCATTAAAAGCGAAGTCAGGAATGAGTGTAGCCGGTCTGGACTAGGCTCCAGCACTCCAGTCTGAAGCTTTAATGTTTCTAAGATGTGTTTTGTGTTTAACAGCTGTCTGACACAGACTGTGATGCCAGATTATTGATTATTGCTCATGGCATTTAGATTGTGATCATGTGTGAGATCATCAGCGGCGTTCACACTATAATCTACATGTCAAAATAACACACTGCCAATACTTTTGAACCCCACAAAGTTTCACTAATCATGTTTTCAGGAGAGTCCATGTCTTAATTGAGGGAAACAAGCTCCCTCGTAGTCCACATCCTGATCATCAGTGTTAGGGAAAACGCAACACAAATAACGCGAGTTACATAACATTAACTGTGCGCTGTCTCTAATGTGTGTGTTTGAGTTTAGGCTGAGAATAGCACACAGATGATGTTCTCTAACTCTCTGAAACTGACCCTTTCAGGCTTTGATCCTAATTGTGGCGTTTTGGAGACTGTCGCTTTAAATGCAAATGAGATTGAGCTCTTTTTTTAAAAGAGGACGGAGCTACAGACGACTGTGCGGCAGATGTAAACAGCAGTGTGTGTGTTGTCAGTGCTGGTCAGGTGTGTGTGTGCTTCAGTGTGAGTGTGTGTTGATGCTTCTGTCAGTCTATGTGGCTCCTGTCGCTGTTCATCTAGAACTCCACATCTATAATCCTCTTAGTCTATGCTGACATTATCTGCAGCAGCTCAAACACTCTAATGGCGAATGAACAGACGGCTGCTTCTCACTCAGGCCTGCTGGAAATGCTAATGAGATGGAGAGATGGGCACTAGTAGGCGGGGCTTTCTCACAGCGGGAGAATGTCAATCAAAATCTTTTATTTAGCAGGTCTGATTATAACAAATACAATCCAGTCATGTTTAGCGTAATATGAGGCCTTTAAAATGAGATCAGTCCAGAGCTGCGTCTCTTCAGTCAAGAGACTATTTGTTTTTGATTTTCTGAGAGTCTCTGTCTTTTTGGGCTTTTGGATATAATCAGATACAGCGCGGGTTTCCAGAAACTCAATATCGGTCACCTTTCGCAGTGTCAGTGGATGAAGATATCCATGTGTTGAATATGTCCATGTCCATCAGGCAGGTTTCAAACACACATGGCGTTCTTCCCCTGACACTGTAATAACAGCCACCGTGTGTCAGTGATGCTGTGCAAAAACACATGATCTGGATGATTAATGAATGATGAACGGTCCCCAGACGTCTGCAGAGATGTGCTTCTCAGCCAGAAGCCGAGCTGACATTATTCCCCGAGTAAACACTGTTCGCTCAGAGCCTGTCACAATCTGACACAGCTGCCATTAACCTGCAGATACACCACTCATGCTAACTAGTGTACTTTCCCATTATCAACATGCCCATGGGTGCTTTAATATGATTTGCCATGCAGTACATACAGACTTCTAGTATTAAAAGGACACGTCCTGAACAACCAAACCGGACAGCGAAGGTGAAAGTGAAGTTAGAGTTTCTGTTAGGATTTATAAATCACGGGCCTACAGCAGCAAAGATTAATTGCTGATCTCATCAATGCCTCTAGACCACCATCTCCAGATAACTTTCATTATGGTTCAAGCAAAAAAAAAAAAAACCCTGTCATGATTGACCATCAAAGCTCAAAGCAAAAAGTACATTTTTTTGGGTTAAAGTAGGGGGTTTTGACCCAAAAATCTTGTGATCTGCTGAAATGGACATTACTACTGTAAAGCTGCTTCAGTAATGTGTTCGGGTTATTATATTCATCGTTATAAAAAGCTCCAATAAGAATAAAAACTGTACCTTTGACATTAGGGTGTTTTTACACAATAAAGCAGCAGACAGATGCTCACCTGTGTCTCGGCTCTGTGTTTTGGTGCTGTGCTGTTGTCTTTAGTGCTGTAGATATCTACATTTACAAAGAAGATATATTAGGAATTACAAATACCCCTGAAGAATGCTGAAATGGCTGTGTATCACCTGACCACTGTGTGTTTAAATGGGAATGTCTTCCTGATCACAGAATTGTCTTGTTTCAGCTTCTGCCTCCTCCATTTCTCTTTTAGGATACGGTGCTCCAATTCAATCAAAATACCAATTATGTAAAATGCTAGAAATTCTGTTTAAAATTAAACCTTATTATCCTTCAAAGATCATTAGTTACTTTTGAATTGCGTCTCACAGAGGTCATTCCACACCCTCACAGTTCAACATCTCAACAAAAACAATACTCAAACAATCCCTTAGAACAAAAACAGTGAATACAAGATGTCAATGAAACCAATTAGTCCAGTGTGTGTGTGTGTGTGTGTGTGTGTGTGTGTGTGTGTGTGTGTGTGTGTGTGTGTGTGTGTGTGTGTGTGTGTGTGTGTGTACAATATAAAACACTGTCCAAGTCCAAAGATCCAAACTAAAACTGAGATGTAAGAAACATGAAAGAAAAAGTCTCACCCGCTGTTTCTTCTCTGAGATGTTTGGATTGCAGTGGAAATAACAAAACAAAACAAAAAAGGGTAATCCGCTCAAGTTCTCTGTCAGAGACTGTTCACTGGTAACAGAGAACACAAAACACAAAATCCTCCAGGTGATGTGTAACAGAAGCTATTAGCAGATCAAACTTTAAGCAGAGCAAGCTTTCTTCAACACCTGCTGAGTACCAAACACCTTTCTTTTTTAAAATGGCCGCCAGATTCACCTGCTATACCCAGGAAGCTGTCATAATAAAAGTCCTTTCACCACACATTCAAATCAACCAGCAAACTTATACACAAACCACAACATAAATGATAACATTGGACATTATCAAATATAAATGTACACATGCGTAAAATGTGGCCAAATCATTTATGGTGTGTGTGTGGCATTGTGGCAATCTTGGGAAATTTCCTTGAGAACAGCAGATAAAAGCCAACTCAGCTCTCCTGAAGATGCAGCACGACACTATTTAACCCTCTGGGGTCTGAGGGGCTTTTGGAGGCCTGGAGAAAATATGACATACTGTGATATTTGAGCTGTTTTGAATTTCCTCTTAACATATTATCTGCAAAAGTCATTTTACTTTTTACATTCGCATAACAGCGTTTTCAGCGCAAACTGTGCCATTAAAATAAGTTTGGGGTTTGCATTTTTGAGAAAAGTATGTGTTTTTTCAAAAACTAAAGATACTAAATGTGTACTCTAAATACTGGTTGAGATTTTAAAACTAAACTCTGGTGGTCATAAAAATCCCCCTGATCACTCGTTCACAGAAAGCAACATGGTGACTGAACTTCTGCAAGACACTTTCTTGTTAGAGAGGCCGTATGCCAGGGGGTGTCCACGATCATGAATACTGAAGTGATTCAGACCCTCAGAGAAAGTTGAGAAAATACTAAAGGTGAATGGCATGAATAGTCCGCTCATCCACTACTGAGTAGTTTACTTGCTAACAGAATGGTGCACATAAGCAAGTGAAAGTGCTGGATACACTTCCACAAACAGACCTTCTTCCTGGAGATCGAACTCTTCCTCTGAAAAAAGACAATTCCTCATTGCTGTCACGAAGCATCTGAAGAGCTTGTTTGCCATGTAACATGCCAAGCCTTGAAGATCTTATAGGGTTGGCATAATCTCTTCATAGGTCTTACATCTGATCGAGTAGTACTCCGTGATCTAGAGTCCTCAGCATGATCATCCGCAGGTGGAAATAGATAACAAAGACAATATTTAGCGTAATGTGAAAGATTGTGTTTGAAGTGTTGAATTTTACTGTGTCCACATGGTAACCTTTGTGTATCTGCTTTACAGAACAGATCTTAGTTCTGAACGTAGATAACAACTTTTGTGTGGGAAGTGGCGTAAGCATGTTTCCACTGCCACTTTGTGCATACACCACACTTATAAATCAGACCCCAGATCTGGATTCTTCATGCCAGACATTTTGAGCAAGGTTACAACATGTGTACTGACATCTTCTGACCACAACATCGTTCAGAATGGCAAGGGTCAAAGTTTGCCACCAGGGCCCGTTTAATCTGTGTGTGTTTTGCCGTCTGAGAGCAGGGGTGTGAGAGAGAGGCAGGATCAGAGGGCAGACTCACGCACTGATGTGAGTTTTCAAGCCACTGGAGAGATTTTCCATTCCCATGATGTCTGAGGAGATGCTGGAGTTCCAGCACACAGACACCCTCAACAGTGAACACTGCAAAGTGCACTGTTCAAATCCTTAATCCTACTCTAACTGAGTCTGTTCACTCAATCTATTGTTTCATCTGTACGTTTTAGATTTTTGCTGGTGTTTGTGGTTTTTGGCCTTTAAATTACATAACCAACACAATTAATAATTACCACACTGCAGAAAAAATTATCTTACTTAGAGTCATTGTCTTATTTCAGTCCAAATATCTAAAAAAATGACCTAGAAACATTTTCTACACAAGAAAAATATTGTCTTGTTTTCAGAAATAATGAGTCAAGTAAGTCTTTTCCCAAAACAAGCAAAATAATCTGTCAATGGGATGAGCAAATAATCTTGTTTTTGCTTTGAAATAAGAAATTAATTAAAAGAAAGCGATATCAAAGCAACAATGAAAAGCTGAATGACCTTTTTAGTCTGTTTATCGCCCATAAATAAGAGAAAATAAGTGTATTTCACCCCACTCCCATACTTTACCTTTATACTTGACTAGGATCACTTTAGGTGGTTTACACAATGCAGATGTGAAATAAATGAGCGAATTACTGAAACCAGATAAAAGGCTACTCATCAAGAAAGTCAGGGGGGGGGGGGGGGATTTCCAGGTTCTCCTCCATGACAGCTTTATTTTCCTGGGAACTGCTGGACGTGTAGTAATAGGTGAGCTTCCCTTCCTCCAGGACATCTACACCAGGCGGTGCATGAGGAAAGCCAAGAGAATCATCAGCGACTCCAGCCACACAAGCCATAGACTTTTCTCTCTGCTCCTCTCAGGCAGACGGTTCCGCAGCATCCGGTCATGCACCAGCCGACTGAAGGAAAGCTTCTTCCCTCAGACTATCAGGCTGATGAACACTTAAACCACCCCACACACACAGACTCTTCCATACCCCTCACTGCACACCATCAGTATGTAGCATGCACTGCACTTTAACCAAACCATACTTGAAACAATACTGCCTACAGCTATGTGGACACCTATTCATTGCACATATCGCTGTCAACTTTACATTGTCCGGTTTTTTTGGGAGTATGCTGTTGTTGTTGTCTGTGTTTTGCACTGTCTGTGTTTTGCACTGTCTGGAGCCAGCACCTAAGCTTTTCACTCATCATAGCACACGCACGTGCTGCTGATGATGTGGCAATAAAAGTGATTTGATTTGATTTGATTTGGGTTTAGAGTAGGAGGAAGCTGTCAGGACATTTCCAGCAAGACTAGTAAGAGCTTGCTTACCTGGCTAAGGTGTGTCTTGTAGGGGTTTGAGCTATGCAGGAGCATGCAATTAGACTTCAGTTAGTAAACCCGTGCATAGCTCCTGTAGTCAAACGTGCCTCTTAGAAAGCTTAAAATATTGGGACATCAGATGCTGCAATGGAAAACTAACCAGTATTTTTGCTTCAACTCAGAAAACCAACTGGAAAACAACCAATTGAAAAAAAAGCTCAACAATTAAGGCTTCTGTCAGTGTGATCATATTATTTTATAGTGTTTTTATTGTTAGTTCATTTGCTACAAAGGACCTTTTTTGTTCATTAGTGCTCAGTATACTAAACACCAGGCCAGAGAAACCACAGCTAATGAATTCATTGCGTTACCCTGGAGGCTGACCAGGCTTTTCCTGCACCCTTGAGATTAATTTCTGACAGGAAAAGCCTGCTGGTGGTCTTTGCAGCGTTTACAGGGGTCATGTATATTCTCTGCAGAACACATCCACTGTTTCTGTGGCTCGATCGCTCTCACTGAAATCCTGTCAACACACACGTTACAGCAGGTGCCGCTTCGACTAATGTAAATTAGTCTTGCTTTATTTTTAAATGCATTACGATTACACTAAGTAAAGGGCTGTCACATTTTAATAAAGAGTTGGAAAAAGATTGAAAACATCACATTAGTTTTATTGTAATATAGCTTAAACACCAATGTTTAATCAGAATAATGATTATTGAAGGGTGAAAATAAAGTCATTTCCACAGTAATGTATTTTCAGTCAAAATAAAACATAAAATATGATCCAAAATGTTTAATGTTTTCAGAATGAGTAAACTGAGCATGAAATGAAACAAAAGGAAACAGGAAGACAAGACTAAACTACAACATAAATATTATTTAAATAAATATTAATTATTTAATCAGATACTTTTGCTCCTAAACTCAATGCATGCACAGACTAATTCTGTTTCCTGTAACTAAAGAAATTTGTTAATAAGCATAAACGTGTGCGCCTTGCGTCATGTCTTGAGAACAATATTCCTGTTGAGCCCGCGGCACAGCACATTCATCATTTTAACTAAGCAAACTACAGGCCATTGTGGTGGCTGCTTGATTTACTTACAATTACCGAGCACTGACTGACACGGTTATAAGGGGGATACTAGGTGTTCTGGATAGAAGTGTCGACCTGGAGAGGTCCTGGTTCAGTGGAGCTGATGAAAAACAAGTAAACAGCAAACTCAACCCAGACCCACTGCCTTTAAAACAGAGTTACAGCAGCACTATCAACACTGACAGCTTAATTCATTAAGGGTGCTCGAGAAATATGAGCTTTACAATAGGGATGGCTGACGTGAAACTGATGTTTCGACACAGTGTCGAGATCCCGAAGCGCAAGTGTTTCGAATCACTGCACCGAAGCATGATCCGAAGCACCCAAGTCACGTGACTAAAGTGTTTCGAAACACCTAGTCACGTGACTAAAGCGATTCAAAGCATCGATCAGCTTAGAAACGTTTCGAGACCTGGCGAATCCTAATTTGACTGCCAAGGTCTCCAAATTATCTCTGTCTCATATGGCTTAGAGCACTGTGGGTTTGCTAATTGATTCTATGCTTAGCATGATGTTTTGGGTTCGAATCCCGACTTGTACAAATACTCTGAAATCATGGTTTTATGTATTTTAATCATGTTTCTGTTTTGTGTAGCCTAAATAGGATACAGCTACAGTTACGCCATCAATTTATCATCATTTTTGTAAAACTGTAAAACAATAATAAATATTTTTACAGTATGGTTGGGTTTAGGGTTTGGGTAGACATTAATAAAATACAATAAATGGGATATTTAATGAATAATATAAATAATTCTTGATAACTTCAGGCCACCGTTTTTGATCTAGCAACAACCCTGTTTTAAGACAAAACCAAGACATATTTATTCACAAATTGTTTATTCGGATATCAGACCAATGTTGAAACAAAACGATACAAGAGCAAAGCATTACCAACTGGTATTAAAGCATTTCAAAACAACTGCAACAGACTGGCTTCGAAACCTACTACTCCTGCATGAAAGTCTGACACCTTAACCACTGTACTATGTTACTTGAAGGATTTCACTAACAAAGTGGGGTTTAATCCCTCAATTTGTTCAATCGTTCTTTGCTGAAGCTGTTTCCGTGCAATATATAAAAAAATGACCACTAGATGTCACTGTAGAGTGAGGTTTTGAAACGTTTCGAAGCTTCGACACATTTGCTTCTACTGTTTCAGTGTTTCACGAAGCCTCGCTTTGCCCACCACTACTTTACAAGCGGGTATGTGTGTGTGTGTTATTGTTTGTGTTCAATCTGCCTTCAGCATTGTGCAAACCCTCACATGTAACAGAGTGTAAATCGCAGCTGAGCATTATTATGTTTCAGACCTGTGGTGTGTGTGTGTACAGCCCAGTGTTAAAGCACATAACACGCACATAACGCACACACGCACACGCACACGCACACGCACACACACACACACACACACACACACACACACACACACACACACCACACTCAGGGCAGGAGCTGGCAAACAGTGGCATCATTTCCTCCTGTTCCTGAATTTCTCCACACGCCAGTGCACAGCAGAACTCCTTCTCTAATCAAAATTTACAGTCATATTTCTATCCAGAAAATCTTCTTGATTGTGTTTTTAAAAATAAAATATCATGCATGATCAGATTGTGTTAATTGTTTGCAGATTATTACTATCTTTTTTTGTTTTTTACTTAGGCCCTGCCCACATGAACACGGGTATTTTTTTAACCATCATTTTTTTCTATGCAGTTTAGCCATTTGTCCACATTAAAAGCAGCTGACTGAAACTGAAACTTTCTGCAAACTCCGACCAGGGTGTAGATTTTCTGAAACTCTGGGTGCAGTGTGGTCATGTGGATACTACAACTGAGTTTTTGCCTCATGACATCAGCATGTTCAACAAACGCAGAAGATTTAATTGAGGCAAATTCCACACGTTCACAGAAAATGTGTCGATTATACTATCATTCTCACCACAGGACGGTAATCTGTCTCTGTTTTCACATTTACTTTCATTCTGTTCTATTTTGTTGTGTAATCATTGGGCATGGTAATTACAGTCACGTCTTAATTAAAAAAAAACTTGTGTAAGGTGGGTTGTCTTAAATCAGGCTGAACAGTGTTTTCCTTTTACACAGCTCAGAAATCCAAAATCCATGAATCTAAGCACTAACCCTGACCCTTTGTATCCTTTAAATCATTTGCTGTGAGAAATATATATTTTTTTATTTTGCATTTTATTTTTGTTTCAGCTCAGAAAAAACAAAGAAAAAAATGTGAAAGAATATCATCCAGATATGTTCAGCTCCCATGTAATAATCTACATTCATGATTTAAACTCAAATTGCACGTTAGGTGATTTTAAAGCCAATTTCATCCCCATTTTGTCCCCAATCTGCTGGTCAGCCTCGTCCTGTGCTGACAATATCAATCAAGGGCTAATTAGAGCAAAGAAAACAGAGGTTCATATTCTTATTTTGACTGAAAATGTAGCCTTATTACTGGGGAAGGGGCTGGAACTGTAAGCTCAGAGTAATTAAAGAGCACAACAGCACACAGTCCTGCAGCTCCAGAAGCCCTCGGGGACTGCAGGCACATTCCAGCTCAACAGTTTGTGTGTTTTGGACCCCGTCGGGCCTCGGCCATTGTTAGAGCGTGACCAGGCCACCGGAGTTGGACTTAATTATACAAACATCCAATCACAGGACATGACTGACATGTACAATTCTCCTGAATGCCCAATCCAGAGGCGTGAAGCACTAATGTGTTATGACAGGACCTCACTCTAGGGTGTATCGACATGCTGGCCATTCCTTATTTCCATGCAGGTCAAATATCTTCTGGTAAGGAAGCAAAAACCTGCTCAGTGTCAGGTATCAGAATCTGGATTTATGCAAATAAAGAAGCCACTCGTGGCTACAACTGATTAGAAAGAGTGTCAAATAGGACTCTTTCTCTTAACATAACACATCTTATAAAATAATGCATGAAATATAGTCAGTTTAATGCGCATGGACTCAAAGATATATATATATATAGTTTGGCTTCACTCCACATAATGACCTCCTGCTGGCACACTGCTAAAAAAATCCGGTAAATTTAAGGAAAAATGTGGGCAGCTGTGGTTGCCAGGATTTTTTTCTGTAAAAAAAAAATACAAAAATTTCATAGAACTGTTAAAATTTATGGAAAACAATTGCATTTATTGAACTGATACAAAGTTCAGTTCACAGCAATGTAAAATCAATAAATGCATTATTGTGTCCATGTGTGACATGTAAACAAACAGACCTTCCCTGCATTAGTAACTTTTAAACTAAAGAAGATACATCAGATCCTCTCAGTTCTCCTTGGACTTGCACACAGATGCTACTATCCTCCACAATGGTGACAGAAGAAACGTTTTACAGTGTTTTGCTGTTTTTTTTTTCTTCTTGATTTTACGGAGATATACCCGCAGCTGTAGTTGCCAGTTATCAACTGTTTTTAATTTCAGTTTACAGAAAACTTCTGTTAAAAACACAGATGCGGCTGCTTTAGTTGGGCTCTTCAGCTGCTTATTTTAATACTAGTTTTAATTGTTATAATTAATTGTGTTAATCACACTATTAGTATAGTAAAGTTAATCTAAATCAGTCTAATGAGATTAACTATGACATAAAACATCCTCACCTGCTTGTGTTCTCCTTCAATATCTTGTTGGTTATGTGTGAGAACTCAATAACATGCATCCATGAAACCACTGGAGCTTCAGCAATCAATGACTGTTGTTCAGGCCTAAATCCACCATTCACTACAAAAATGCTTGAACTACAGCAGAACTTAAAACACACAGAGATCAACAATCAGTCTTTGAATCTCAACAATGGTGACAAAATAAAACTAAAATAAAAAAACAACCCAGAACAATACAAAACCCTCTACTGAAATACTACCCCCAAAACAACATGAAATAAAGGCAGAGTAAGAAATAGTAAGAACTTTAAGCTGCATAATTTATTGATGCTGAAGTGCATGCTGGGAGTTTTGCACTATGCTGGCACCCAGTATGCATTGCGGCATGGATTAGTGGATTAGCACTAGTAATATGTAGTGCATTTTTAGACCAGCCATCCATAAATGTTTAAAGACAAACAACTAAACGTGATGATGATATTTTAGGTGATGAAATTATAAATGCTGATGATATTTTACTTTATTCATGAGATGTTGGTCCACTTTTTGTTTTAAGAGAGCATTCATGTTTTAATGCAAGCACCATTTATGCTACTTGTTAATCTAATATGAGCAGCAGTTGTTTAAAATGTGTTCAGAAGTAACAGATTAAATTTAACTAAGTACTCCAAGGAGGTTTTATTTACAGATGAATGGAAAACCTGGCTGCTTCAACTTTTGACTTGTTTAGCCATTTTGAGGGCGTTGATCCATTAGCGATGCTAATGTGTTGTCTTTCAGCTGCACACAGCTTCGGTAACCAGAAACACACCGTCTTTCATAAATGCTCCACAGAATATCAGATTCTGCAAGGGGAGATCAGAAGAGCACGAGAAAAACACATCTGGACGCCAGTTTTCCGGTGATGATTGTAGAATGGAAGAGGTCTAGAAAAGATGAAGGTGGAGTTGAGGAAACAGGGCCACTAGGAACATGATACAGCATCCCACTCAGGAAAAGAGTCAAAGTTAGGGTAGATAACCCAGATGATATAGCCTGCACTGTTTAAAGTAAGGTGTCAGGTTTAAAATTCCTCACAACCATCACATTACAGAGATAATGTGCTCTACAGAGCTCTTGGAGAACAACAAACAACTGCAAAACCACAGGTGAGCTCCCAAGAGAATGATTTTAATGTGTAAATGTTTTTAACCACATTTAGACCAGGGTTATAAAGTAAGGAGTTAATGTTACGGTAACTTCTTTTAGATGACATAGTCAAGACCACGTAAATGTCAAGAAATCTTGCTGATTGACTCATATCTTCTCTGATAAAAACTACACTTTGATGAAGCTAACAAAAACAAAAAAAAACAAATACAATTTCTATAACAAAATGATTCTATCAAGATTAATATTATTTATATCTAAAAACTCAGTGCAGTTGCATTAGATCAACAAGTATACTTTACTTGCAATATTTACATTGATTTTCTAAGATTAGCTTTCACTGCAAAATCACAAGAGTCCATATATGTATTGAGGGTGTGTTGTGCTTATGTGGCACAGCACTATTAAGGCCGATGTAAAAAATATGAATTATGATGTTCTCAGATCAGTTTCAAGATTTATTTGAGTTTTATTCAACACAGGCTCATTCTGAAAACGTAGTCCCATGAAACGTAGACCCCGAATTATGTGGCCGGAGGTACGTTTGGCTGCATTTAATTTTTTTTAAACAAACACTATGGGGCGGTATGACGCCGTTCCTTTTGGCACTTACCAGTTGACCACTTACCTCAGTGTGGACAACTTTCCTGCTACAACCAGTTTGTCCAGTTAGCTCATCATGTACGTCAGTGGCCTGGAGATGTAGAGAGGAGTTGACCTCGACGATGATGATGAGGATCAAGTCTGGGAAAATACGGTTCCAGAGATCAGGTAAGACAAAAACAGAAACCAAAAAATAAAATGAACAAGTAAACAACATGGTGAGATTGGGGTAAAGTCTGAAAATGTGTTAAAAATCTGACAAGGACTTTTCTTTTTCTGTACGGCTTTTGTAAACCGTTGGTTGGGTTTAGGGAAAAAATTGGGGGGTCTGGTCAATCGATAAAATTGGTTGTGTTTAGGGAAGACAGAGGGTGGGTTGATCGATTGGTCGGTCAGTCATTCAGTCATTCAGTCAGTCTGACAGACAATCAGTCGACAGCAGCCTCTGGTGGGTTTACGCGAGAACAGCAGACACAAACGGCACTCGTGAGAGTAATTTGAGATAAGAAAAAGCACACACAGCAGCCTTTCGTAAATTCGTGAAAACAAAAAAATGCAAAAATACATACCTCCCGGGATGTATTTCACGCTCTCCAGAAACGTCCATAGGACTACCTTTTCAGAGTGAGCCCGGATTAGTTTTATGTGTTTATATAACTGTTATGTTAAAATTGGGTCAGCCAGTTAGGGCACCTGGCCTAGAGCAGGGGTCACCAAACTTGTTTCTGGAGGGCCGGTGTCCTGCAGAGTTCAGCTCGAAACCTTCAAACCCAAATGAACTAGCTAATCAATGTCTTACTAGGTATTCTTGAAACTTCCAGGCAGGTGTCTTGAGGTAAGTTGGAGCTAAACTCTGCAAGACAGCGGCCCTCCAGGACCAAGATTGATGACCCCTGGCCTGGAGAGTTTAGGGTTAGACAGTTGGACATGTAATTTAAAGGGATTGTTGGTGGGTGAGTGAATAACCAGTGCTCTCCTCAACACTCAACACCACTGCAGGGCTGATCACCTTGAGCAAGGTGTTGACTCCCTGGCGGCCCACTGCTCTGGGTGTGTGTTTTCACTTTGGATAAAAGCATCTGCTGAATACTTAAAAACAAATGTGTAGCTTCCATCCTACACTCAGCATCCTCCAGATCTCCCCTTAAGCATTTCCATTCACATCTGCCTTTTCTCTTTTTTATTTGCCAGGCTTGAAACCTGGTTTGCTGCCAGGGTCAGTGGATACAGTAGTGTAAAGCATGCTTGTCTTGATACTCATTTCTTAATTCCTTTCACAAAAGTTAATGTATTTACTAATGTGATTAAACTATGTTTGCACAGCATTTTAATTTATTGTTCATCATTTACTAATGCAGTAGTTATTCCACTGTGAGTCAACATGAACTATGTACAATTGTTCAATAGTCCTGTTTTGTAAAGTGTTACTGGTTCATCCACTGTCATAATCATATCAGGCCTGACTTCTGCATGACATCCTAAAATAGGGCATTCTTCATTTATTTAATTAGTTATTTGTTTATTTGGCAGGGACAATGTACATTAATTAGCATTTCTGCCAATGCACCAGAATTAGCCCGAAGGCTATTTTTCATCTGTCGTCCCTGTTTAAAAAGGTTTTGTCCCCAAGGGTCGGCTTCCAGACAGGAATCTACAATCGTGCTGTGTGAGGTTTGGATATCCGTTTTGTGCTCCACAGGAAACAGAGGTCAACAGTGGGAGGAATCATCTGTACATCATCTGGGATGCAGAACCGCCAGGCCCTTATTTTCCTGCTGTTGAAAGATTTCAGGAACAGCACAAAAGTATCAGGAAACCAAGACGGATGCTTTCCATCAGCAGGGTCCCAAATATTAAGAGATACATAAAGGCAGACACCATTAGGACTTGAGTCTACACCATAGAAGTAATAATGAGCTGTCCATGGAGACAACTCAAAGGATATTGCCTATCCCAGAGGAAGAGGAGAGTTCTCAGATGAGGAGTCTACAGTTCTAGAGCAAGCTAAATTCTGCACTAGCATGTCAGGAATGTTTTGGACAAACAGCTGTCTTGAATTAAATACTATTTATATGTGGCTATAACAGGGTCAGCGCTTCCATGGAGGCGACCTATGCGGCCGCCTATGACGGCAGAATAGTGAGGGCAGCAAAATAGAGACACGTCCCTCACCACCCGCGTCCTCAGTTATATTCGCGCCAGGGTGGCAAAATAGAGAGGGCGGCGTCTGTGACACCTCCCTCACCAGAGCGGCAGTTCAGCTTGCTTCGGCCCTGGGCTATAAGTCACTTTCCAGAACTTTTTCATTCACTGTTTCTCGCTGGTGGAATGATCTTCCCATTCCCACATGTACTGCAGATTCACTGGTCTCATTTAAACCACAACTAAAACCCCATCTTTTCTGAGATCACCTAAACCCTGGTGAATGAAACTAAGACCCCTGTTCTCTCCCCCACCTCACCACACACCAACGCAAAATACTATAAATTCTGAGAGTGCCACACACAGGTAAGTGGGCTTAAGAAACCACCTGTAGAAACTCTCTTTTTCTCTTTCTCTCTCTCTTATCTCCTACACTAGCACTAAATTATCTAAGCACAAAGAAGGTACTTTGTGAAACCAGCTCTTGTTGTGTGTATTGCCTCTTGTTGAATCACTGAATGCCTCCTCAGTTGCCACTTTGGACAAACGCGTCTGCTTAATAACTAAATGTAAATGTAAGACATAGTGTTCAGCATAAATGAGTACAGCCCATTTTAATATTTTCATCCATTGCTCAGTGAATATAGGTCATGTATGTTGGTGCATTTGAATCAGATTTATTAAACAGTGTTTATTAAAATAATATTTTAGCCACCTAACATCTTTACAAATAGAAAGATAATACATTCAAACTCATGTGAAATATCCGGGAAAAAAGGAAAAACAATTACATTTTTAAATGATTGAAAGTTTTCCACCAACATATAAATGTGGGTGTACTAATTTTGGACCAAAATAACCAATTATTTTCTCAGATTAGCTTTAGATTTGGCTTCAGCACTGACCGCTCTAATGTATACCTACAAATATAATATTAAAAAGCTTTAAGTAGAAAATCTTTAAGTATATGAGAGGTTTGTGGGTTTGTACCTGATAACTAGATTTTGACCAGTGTGTCAGGTTTGAGGTCTTTTGCTACGACTGCTTAAACATCAGATGCATGATGAAGATGCAGACTTTTGCAGAGCCTCAGATCCTCTGGCCTGGTGGATGTTCAGCTATATGCAAAGCCAGTTTAGAGGTCAAGAAAATAACTTTGAGGCAGGCTTCATAAAACATTAGGAAGTGGAGTACATTGAGTTTTTGTATGAGAACACGTTTTGTCAGTAATGAAATGTAAAATTGAAATGATCAGCTGATCTGATCTTAATAAAGGAGATTTCAGTCAAATAAATGATCTAGTTTTGGTCTGCTTATAAATGTTTGCTATCTCCATTGGCCCATTATTACCACATACGAGTAATGAAACAGGTTCTTCTAGGTCAGACATATATGCGCACACATTTAATTCAGCTATTTTTTATAATAGTAATTAAAATACAAATGAGTTTCCCCAATTTTTGTTTACCCAATCGTGTGACGGTTCTGGCAGTTCATTGTGTTTATTGCAGCAAATATGCTTATCGTTGTCATGCACTTAGTCAATTAATGACGTCTATTTTCCACATCTGTGGTGTCTGAGTGCCAGTAGCTGTGTGTTGTGTCAGTGTTTGGAGCCGCTGACCCTCCATTAGTCCTGTCTAAAACACTGCATGCTGCTTTCCATCACACACCTCGTAATGCTGACAGCAGCACACTATTGGCCGCTAATTACTCCCTGCTCTGTTCACTGTAATTGTGCACAACATCAGGTCTTGTTGTCATTAATTCCTTGTAAAAATGTGTCATAAACACGGAAGCTGAAGAACAAATGTTACTAGTGTTTGTAATTCACAGCTTCCGTTAATTACTTGTTTTCAATATGGCTTCTGTTCAGAGCTTTACTTACTGCAATGCTGCAAGCAAATCATTTCCATCATAATATGTAATCTGTTTTCCTTAAAGTAAAATAAATGACTGAATATCAGTGGCTACTTGCTGTAAGTGCAAATAACGATAGATGCTATTTTCACTATATGTAAAAATAAGAAGTATATTTGCACTAAGTATAATTTGACTCAAGTAGTTTAGTCTGACGCTGTTATTTATACTTCAGTATATATTCAATATATATTCAGCATTAAGGCTGCATTAACAGCAATTCCAAAAGTATTATATTGCTGTGTGGGGTTTGGGGGTACAGTACTTTCTGAGCTCTGTGGATTCTTCTTGTATAAATTCAAAATACACACATCTGTGTGCACTTATACACCAATACTACACCAATATCGAGCATCTAGATATCTAGATTTAATCCAGTGTTAATTTTGACATGGGTGTATGGCTATACACATTAAACGGCTTAATATAATATACAAATATAAAAACCTTCCTTCCAAATCAAGTAAAATATGTTGAAAGTGTTTTGTTTGTTATTATTCAGCATTTAATATAGGTTTTTGAAGATTTTAAGCTACAATTTAATTTAAAGTACAGTGTAAGACATGTCTGTGATTTTAATGGTAAAAGTCTACAGTGAAGTATAATCTACAGTGAAAAGCTGTTCAATGATTAACAGCTCATTTCTGTACAAAATGCAGAAAATAACTCTGACAGATCTAATGTTTGTTTTCCAGAAAGTAATTCCAGTTCAGTGTCTGAAATCTCACCATACACCCTCATTCACTAGTCCCTAAATAAGCTGATTAGTTTAGTCCACTAGACAGAGTAAATGAGCACATGAGTGAATTCAGTCACTGATGAACAGCACTACTGTTAACCAGCACAATCCCTGAAGGAGAGAATAAGAAATAAACACATACAGCAGCAGCATTACAGCAAATCAGCTGAATTAAAACAGGATTAAACACCTCCACCAACAGCATTAGCAGCTTCATTGATCACAGTTTGACTTTTTGAGTTTGCTAAAATATTTGATAACAGATTTTTACACGTTCTTGAAAACGTTTAATTTGACCTCACCATCAGGGAGTTCAGAGGCTCCTTTAGTTGAGCTCTTGATCAATGAGAAACTCTACGTATTTTATTGTGACAGATATAATTTCTAGCATTTTAAAAGTCATACACAAAACCTTGAGAGCTAGCTGCACATTTAAGACAAATAGATATTAAGAATGAGGATATGAACTTTAACCATGGTTGCTAAAAGTAAAAAGCTGCATTGCCTTTCCTTACAAAACTCCCAGCATGCATTGCAGCATGAACAAATTATACAGCTGAATGCTCTTACAATTTATTTCTTTGCCTTTATTTTATTTAGTTCTTTTGATTGTGATATTTCAGTAGAGTGTCTTGTATTGTTCTCAGTTGATTTTTATTCTTTGTTTGTCACTATTGTTGAGGTTAAAAGGCTAATTGATGAAGTTTGTGTGTTTTTAAGTTCTGCCGTAGATCAAACATTCTCAGAAATGAATGATGTATGTACGCTTGTTAAACAGCCATTGATTGCTGGAGCTCCAGTGGTTTCAATTACACATATTAATCATTTCTCACACCGAGCTTACAAGATGTTGAATGAGCACACAAGCAGGTGATGACAGCTTTGATGTCATAGTTAATCTCATGAGACTGACTTTTATTTTCTTTTGACTTTTCATGCTATACTGATAGTGTGATCAACACAATTAATTATAGCAACCAAAATAAATCTAGTGTTAAAATAAGCAGCTGCTGACCTCTTCATGGTGAAATGAACAGCAGCATGTCATGTAGAGCTTTTGTTCACATCACAGAAATAAAGTCAAAGCTCAGTCATGAGTGAAGCTCCTGATGTTGGTGGAGCTGTTCAATGATCCTCTGCTGAGATCTTCAGAAGGAACACTTTTATTGTCTAATTATTTTATCAAGTATACACACTGTAGAATGTATTTTTAACATAAATATTCTGTAAACTGAATTTATGAATGTAAAATGTTTAAACAGTAGATTACTGGAAACCACAGCTGCTGGTATTTCCCGACAAAATCACGAAACAAACAAACAAACAAACAAACAAACAAACAAACAAACAAACAAACAAACAAACAAACAAACAAACAGCAAATATATTATTATAATTTTTAACAATGTAGGTGCTATATGGCACCAAAAAGGTACTATAAAAAGTACTATATAGCACCTTTCTCTTAAGTTACTACAAAGAACCAGGTTCCCCTATCATTACGAGCCAAAGAACCACCTTTGGTGTTATTAAGCAGCTTTTTCAGAGTGTACAGTATGAGTCTATATAAAGCAGAAACACAATCATGGCTAAAACTCCTCTGGATAAACTGACCAACATTGACATGGAAATACAGCAGCTCTGAACAGAACGTCAGCAAACGCATGCCGATTGGGGTAAAGCTGCTTTTACATTCACACATTCAGACTTTCTCCTTAATAATATAGTTTCAGAAGAGTATTCTTTGCAAATTCTAAATAGTGAAATCATATGAGCAGCCAGTAAATATCAGAGAACAGCAGTGTTCACGGTCAAGTAAATAGTGCTGCTGATGTTGGTTTGAGGTCATGTTTACGTGTAGTTTCAAGACTAATATTCAAAGCACCATGGTAAACTATATCTGGAGTGTTTCACCAGTTGGATAAATGAATGTGTACATATAAAACTAACTTCACCTCAATGGCATGGTGTAGGAATATTCATTAGTATATCACCTTCACACCAAACAGTCTAATAACAGTGAAAAATTAGACAACTGCAGAAATGGATTACACTAACATTTACTGTGCATTTACTCATTTAATTCCACCACATAAAACATTTAAAATGTGCAGTCCTGCTATATACAGAGCCAAACATGATAAAAGAGATAATAAAACAGCCTTTGTCTGGCTCCATTGGGTTGAACTCACTCAAATCAGTCAACATGTCCAGTTTCGGGTCCTCTGAGCAGTTTCTGAAAGCAGTGCAGAAACCAGAGCATCATCATCATCTTCTTCTGCATCATCATCTTCTTTTTCATCATCATCATCATCTTCTTCTTCTTCTTCTTTAGGTTTTAACGGCAGCTAGCATCCTGTTTGTTGCATTACTGCCCCCTTCTGTATTATTTTCTTTTACTCTATAATCTTTTTTTCCAGTCCAGTTTCCAGTCCAGAAATTCATCAAACACTTCCTTCCTTTCTTCTGCACATTCTAATTTACTTTTGATATTTATTTCCGCATTTCCGAAACTTATCAGCTGAGTTAACATTTCTTGTCTTTCTTATATAAATTGACCACATGACATCAATACATGTTTCACTGTCTCATACTCCTGACACGGATTTCATAATCCTGTTCCATGTTTTCCCATTAAGTAAAGAGATCTATTTTAATTACTATGTCACATCCTCTTTCTGCTTATAGTTGCTCGTTCTTTTCTACTCATATTAGAAACCAGAGCAACATCAGGAGTAACCTTTTGTATATGTGCTGTGGTGCATCATGGGAAGTGGAAGAGACCAAATGAAGGGTTTTATTATTTTATTATTTTTTACTTAATAGCCTTAATATGTTCACATGGCTGTTGAATATTGTGACATTTCCCCCAGTGATGGAAGAAACTAATCTCTCCAAAGCATCGAATCCCCCACAATTCCCACAATTTCTTTGCAAACACTTGGCTGATTTAAAGTGTTTGTATGAAACGACACCAGCTGGCGACCCCTGCTGCTTAATACATGTAAATGCATCAAACTCTGGCCAAAAATGTAAAAGCCCGTGCCAACATGATGTAAATGTTTATGTAATATAGTAAATGCCCATCGCTTGAACATTCGTGCTACTAATTAATTTATTGTGAAGATTGTTGCAAATGCTTAGCCAATATTGCAGATCTGCTTTATCTATTTAGTTTATTTCATTAAGTTTCTTTATTCTTTATCTATATGATCATATATCTATATACTTTTTATGTTTTTTTTCTTTCTAATTGAGTCTAACTAATCTAATTGTTGATTTCTCATCATAATAAAATTTTACAATAATAATATTTGAACATTATATGATATATAAAAAATAGAATTGTTAAACTTTAGTTTGTATTTTATATATCTTGCAACATCTCATTTAAATATTTTATCCTTCTATAACTACAGATGTTAAATAAGCAAATCTATATGCTAATGCATGCAACTGTCAAACACAACTGTTGAGATTTACTAGTTACTAAATTATGCAAGTCATCTCAGATCATTACAGTGTGATAATCAATATTAATATTGATATAATCACAAGATTTGTCATTTAACTTGTAGTTGCAAGTGATTTATATAAATCAATTAGCAATAAGACAGCTGATATACAGCTTGAACTATGAGGCGATTGTGAGGGACCCCACTAAATCAGCTCTACTCCTCATTGATGGTAACCTATAAAATATTTTTTTATCTGTAATGACATTTTTTTTATTCAACACTTTTTCTACATAATATACAGATTGAAATGCTGAAAAATGAAAACAAAATATTAAAAGACAACTGAGATATAAGGGATTAAAACTGAGCTAAAGCACACTCAACAGAGAACAAACGTGATTGGTGCTAAATCACGAATAGTAATGAGTCATTTGCATATGGATTATTCTCTAATAAAACACAATTTTAAAGAGCTTTATTAGTTTAAATATGATAATCAACGTATGGGAAAACAACCTAAACATCAGATAATCAAACTCTGACTGAAAATATGCAAACAAGACCAAAGAAAAACACAAACAAACAAATGGTCATGACAACACTCACCATTGCCCAAATGCTGCGTCTCAACACCTGGTCAACGGGCCAGACTCTGTTTTTCTTCAGGGTAATGCTCCCAACGGTTGTCCTTATTAAGGATGATGTCGGTTTGGTTCTTGCATTACCTTAGGGGAACGGTCTGGTAGAAGGATGATATATCTATTGTGATATATCCGCCAGACTGAACCTCGACTTGACCTCTTAAAATTTTATCATTTTATGTAATGAGTAGGAGGTCAGGATTGGGTTTCTCTGGTCAAATTTGGGGGAGTTCTTGGACATTCAGAACCCCTTAATTGTTGACTGGAGATACTCTAGAGAAAATCAGCAAGGGGGAGGAGAAGCCAGTAATCAGTTCATGGCTAACTTCTCTTCCTGAATCTACATGTTAGATTCAGCTGATTTGGGCAAGGGCTCTCATGTTCCCTGGAGAAATCTGGGGTCCTTGGGAGTCCGGTCTCTGGATTAGCCAGAGTAGGCCCCAAATAGAGATCCCTACAGACTCTTCTCGGGTGACCTGGGTAACCTTGCGGTGTTAACAAAAGGTCACTTGGGGGAGTGGTGAGTATTCAGCCCCCCTGGGTCCACTTGGACAGCACGCAGGGACGGTGGCCTTGGGGCGAACAGGCCTTAAATGAAGCCCAGTCTTCTACTGGTGATTAGCACCTCCACACAACAGCACATTTTTCACCAACACCACCTACACCAGTCATTCGAGAACTTTTCAAAAAGTCATCAACTTAAACCTCAGATCTACTGAAGACCTGTAACCTAGAATTTAATAGGATTAGGGTTAGCGAATAAGATCAGAAATTCCATAGGGATCTCTCAAAACACCAGATCTTCTCAAATTCATAACCTTACAACTTCTCAGAGTGACCAAATTTTCCCTAAGATCCAATATTTCCCTGGGAACATTTTCAAATCAAATCTTCTAAAACTTGTAACCCCTGAACTTTTCAGAAAAAAATTAACCCTAACCCTTCAGAACATCTAGTGTACATGGCTTGTTTTGAAAATAAGATCTTCTGTATCTCTTAGAACGTCTAACCCCAGAACTGCTTGGTGAAAGTAACCACACTTGACTCTTTTAAAATACCTCAGTTCCATGGGAGTATTGCAATATCTTCATCTATTAACATTTTAACCTAACCAGTCCCAGTTTCTTCTTCAAGAATATCTCAAATTTATCCATTTGAATCAAATCTTGAGTATCAAGAATTCCTTATGGTAGTGGAAGTCTTTTCAAAATCAAAAGCCCTCAGGTTGAGGCTCTGTTAAGCAATGAAAATTATGGTTTGTTCCTTTATTCCCCCCCGCCCTCCTTTCCACAGCGGACTGCAGATGTTCATTTTCCACAATTTATCTGCCAGACATTACTCCATGTAATTATCTGCAGTGCTCTCATAATATAGTAAACACTGGGAAATATCTGACTTGTTTAAAATCCATTCAGAACCTTAACTCCATTTGCCAGGTAGCTCCTTTATAAGGTTTATGCAAATTAAATCGGCTCTTTGGGCAGCTCGGTGCTGCGGGCATATGGGTTACCTTGGACCACCCATTCACTCATTGTGTAAATGAATCCTTCCTTCTGTAGCATCTCCGTTCTCTGCTTCAGTTTCTTGAACATCAATACAAACTTCCATCTATTATATCTGTTCAGGCTAAGGATCTTAAAGCGGATGTGCATGCTTTATTTTCAGATCAGGTACGAGGTGTTTAAATCAGCTCAGTTTTCAGAGATTCATTTCAGTGTGGTTTAATTTTCACTGCTGAAAGTTTAAACCCTGAAGAGCAAATCAGTCCATGTACAGCTCCACAAGCCCCAAACCAAGTGAGCCAGTTTACTGACTGACTGAAGCGAAGGGAAAAAATAAACGCAAACTAGGCTCAGTTGGGCATGACCATTCCTCCTCTGGCCAAACTTCCTGTACAGAGCTGCCGTCTAATCACTGGAGGCTGGAGAATGGTGGACACCCATTGTGGAGAAGCTGCAGATGGGAGAGGTCACCGGCTGGTGTACAGACTGGCTCTTCATGATCGATGCGAAGACTCGTGTGTCATTAGGGCCTTAAAGGAATCAGTAGCAGTGTTTCCACTATCGCGCCTAAAGCGAGCGAGCCAGGGTGAGCCAAGGCCAGTCGCGTTTCCACTGTCACTTCCGGGGCCTAATTGGGCCAATTCAGGGCTTTCTTGGGGCCAGCGGCTGTCCTTTTTCGGCCCGCCGAATACCTTGGGCCAAAGAGGGCCAGCCGGGGCTTCGGGGGGAGTGAAAGGAGAGGCGGGCACACGAGTACATGCGCCAAACGCATAGCAAATAAATAAATGAGGGAAAGAAAACATCTGAAACAAATTATAGTCTGGTCTTTTTGCATATGATCGCCCTTTGTAGTTCTCTTTTAAATGTAAGGCTGTTGCATAAAAGTTTTCATTTATAAGTAACTTTTCTTTGGTGTGTCCTCTCAATAACGCATAATAATCTTTACACCACAAAGACACATCAGACAGTAAAGGCTTTTGTCAATTTTAAAAGGTGTTTGTGCGCATTTAGATGCCTGTATGTGTGTGAGCGCTTTCTTCATAGCTCTGTTGATGCCGAGCGGCTTTTCTTTTTTTTATTGCTTTTTTATTTATTTTGGAGAATACACTACACTATGAATACAACAGAAAGACATTAAACTTTACAAATTTAGTGTCACTTTTGTAGGCTCAAAACAATAGTGTCATATCTAGATAAAACAGCCTAAGCTATATTGAAATAATTTAAACAATTACAAATATCAGATATAATAAAATCGCATTAAATGAATAAAACCATAAACTAACAAAAGCTAGCTATAACAATTAAGTACTATATCAAACTGTTTTAAAGCCATTAAACTTTCGCTTTCAAAAGCCTCTCTGAAAATTTGAGATTTTCTTCGAAAAAACACCGGAGAATGTTCAAATATTATTTATAAAGTATTTGGATATGATGAAATTAATCAAATTTTGCAAACAGAGCATTTTCAGGGTGAATGAAAGCAGAAACTAGGTGACTTTTTTTTTTTTTTTTTTTTTTCTGTCTGCAGCTGCGCAGCACTTTACAGTTGCATCAGGGAAAACTGCAAGTTTAAAGTTATGTGTCCTCACACAAGTGTGTTTTTATGATGTGGTAAAATTTAAAGAGCTTTAGTGCATAGCTGAAAAGCACAATGAAATAGGCTATATTTTACAAAAGTTCAATGTCCCATATCCCCAAAACACCGGGCCCGGTGAGGGTGCCTTCTTCTAGGGGGGTCCCCTCTGGAAATTCCAAAAGGGAAAGATAGAAGACCTCCTGAGGGACAAAAAACACATGTTAGTGAGGCCAGCAGGGCAACCGCCTGGTAACTCTACAGTAGTCTAACCTAGAGGTCATGAAAGCATGAATCTTTTCTGCATCAGTTATTGATGGCTTGTCAACATTAAGATGAAGAAATTGAGGTTTGCAGATGCTGGCTTTACAGAGGTTGCTGTCAGAAATAGCCCCCAAATTACTGACTGAAGATGAGGACTAGGTTAGGGCACACTTGTCAGCGCTACAAAGCTGACCAATCACAGCTTGCTCTATTCATTGAGGTGTGCATCAGTGTCTGACTGCCACAGCAAGGGCTGTGTGACCATGCACGGGTTGTGCTGAAGCATACTTGTGTGCTTCATGCAGAAGTATAAATGCGCCTTTAGGAGTGCTGTTTTTGTGCTATGAGAATCTCTACATCCAGATTAATTTTTCATAAACTTTAGCTGCTCTTCCACTCATGCTGAATAATTCTCTAAATGGAACTGCTCCATTTTGTGCCAAACTGGGCCAGGCAGCACTAACACGGTTTTATTTTCCACTCATACTGCAACAGCTCTGAAACATTATACAACCCATCAGTAGTTGCCTTTAATGCAATGTGAACCGCTCCCTTTGTTGAATTAAACTCAATAGCTGACTTTTTACAGCACCTTTTTTTTTTTTTTTTTTTTAATAGAGGTCATGTTGCGCGCCTCTGGCTAAATTTTATTACAATAGCAGAAATATATTTTGCTTGAGCCTTGTCAAAAGTGAGCGGGCACTTTAATGCCACTCAACTTTAATTTTTACAATCTATAAGTTAATTATATAACATGCTACATTTTGATGGTAAAATATAACCCTTTAAACCAGGGGTGTCGACCTCAATTCCTGGAGGGCTGAAGCCCTGCACAGTTTAGTTCCAACTCTGAGTCCTTTAGGCTTGTTTGAAACCTACGGGTAAGCGTGTTGGCGCAATTAGTTTGATCAGGTTTGTTTAATTGGGGTTGGAACTAAACTGTGCAGAGCTGTGGCCCTTTTGGAATGGAGTTTGATACCTGTTAATGGCTAAGTATTAAACATTAAATGAACTCAGCAAGTGAAATAAACGAATGTGAATGCATCAGGATATAAAGCACTATTTATCAGCTTGACAGTTTTAGAAAATATTTGCATAGCTACCCATTATATATTAAAGATCAGGGAACAAAACAACACAAGCGTTACACAGCCCCATAAATGTCAAACTTGTTTATAACTGAATCACATAATGGCCTACAGTTGAAATGCTGAAAATTGCTCTAACATGTCAAAACCTAGTGATTATTTTGAGAGCACTACCGACAATTAGTTTATTAAATTAATTGATGTGACTAGTTTATCAGAGCATATAGACTAAGAAATCATACAACAGTACCTTGGACCGCAGTGCCACTCTGTAAAGCTTTAGAACAGTCAAAAATGATTGAAAGTTGACTTTCTACCATAGGCTTCGATGATAAACATTTCTTAATTGCTTTATTCAATGTGCAGCAGGAAAAAGTCTGCATGTAGTCATTGGTTTAATTCTCTCCTGGATCAGAGCGAGATTTGTGCTACCAAATACAGTGCTGCGTGCAATAAACTTGCGTCAGTGAGGCGAATTAAAGGTCTCAATTGCTCAGGATGTAAATCAAATTATTAAATGCAAGCCATTAATAAAAAATAGGCTATTTCATTATTTTAGATGACTGGTTAGAAAAAAACAATATAAAATAAGTCAATGAAATAACTTAATTATTCATGAGTTATTCACTTCTCTTCCAGAGACTGCTCTATGGTTTAAACCCTTTTAAACTATTGCCTGACCTGTCTAAATTGCTTATATTAAATTGTGTTTACTTGTTGATGTCTGGCTAGCATGCTTCTGAGCCAGCTGTGGTAGCTTGGTAACAGCCTTGACATCAACACTAAGAATTTATTGGCACGGTTGTCTAACCATGCTTAAAATTCCAGGCTGAGAACAGTTTGTAATCATGTTACATGGTTCCAGGCTCAGTGGAGAAACCACTGTAACTGTACTGAAGGGTTCTTACAAAGGTTTGGCATGATAGTGGGAAAGCAGTTATTTCTTTGAGAGTTGAGCAGATGACATTTTTATAGTATCTTTGATAAATTAGACTATCAAACATGCTTTTTAAAATTTAGCATTAAGCAGTTATTTTTTTTAAAGAGGCTTGGTGACTGCTATTATAAATTTTAGGAACTAAGTCTAAAAGTAGGGATGAATTAAACATCAAACTATTCTTGGATCATCTTTATTACCCAGCATTTTGAATGGTGTATCTACTTTTTTCTGTACTGGAATATTGCTGTGACCCATACACGCAACCACAATGGTTTTTTTTTTTCTTTGCTTTTTAAATGAGTTTAGATCAAGCTTGGTTCTATATAAAGGGGAGAATGAAATGGCATTTAAATCTTAACCTAAAAATTAACCTAACTCTTTGCTCACCTGTGTCCTGTCCCATATGGACTGTGTGGATGGACTCAAGACTGCTGTGTGAACCTGAAGTCCAGAAAGGCTGGGAGTGCATGACCTAAAAAGGTCTAACATCCTTAGTTTCCTCATTAAGAAGCAAGTAGAAAAAATATAGCAGCAAATATGGCCTAACATCAGCAGTAACTAAATTAATGTGGATGAAACGGCCCTAACCAACTCCCACCCCTAAACAGGAAGCTTGGCATGTATTTGGATCATGTTCATACTTTTTTTTTTTATAAATTGTAACTGCACTAACCCAACCAAAAGGGGTTTGCTGATTATTCGGACCATTTTAATGTCAGATCATCTATTGGATCTTTTGTGTGTCAGTTTCATCTGTATCTACATCTTGGTCATCTGGATTTCCTTAGTGCAACCTTTTGAAAACTGTCATCAGTTTAACAATCCTTTTATCTCTTTGAACACCAGCCTGTTATCTTGGATCAATGTCATTTTCTTGGATGCTATGTCAGTTGCATCATTTCCATCCACACACAAATCATAGATCTTTCACAAAGATTGCTCAATATTCAGGTCTTTCTTGCATTGTCTTAACCAGATTTTGAATCCACTTCATCCTACTTTTTTGTAGATCAGAATATACCACTGTCTTACACCTAACACTAACCACAAGGGTTTCTTAACCAATCCTAACCGAAGTGCTCAAGCAACAAATCATTTCTTAAAGCATTGAAGAAAAATTGACTAAACCATGTCTACCCTTAAGTTAAACCTAATTGTAAATAACAACCTTCCCTCAAACTTAACCCTTAAACCAGATGTTTTGTAACTGAAGAACATTAAATAATTTAACACATCCTAAAACAAAATGTGGTCAATTATTCAATACCTCAAGTAAACTGATTTAGTAGTTATTAATTAATATAATATTATATTATATAAATAATATTATATATTCTATATGGGGTAGAGCGAACTAGGGGTAGAGCGAACTAGGGGTAGAGCGAACTAGGGGTAGAGCGAACTAGGGGTAGAGCGAACTAGGGGTAGAG
>NC_141023.1:68207500-68210000 GCF_052040795.2 Danio rerio
GGCCAGCCCCGGCCGGCCAGCCCAGCCCAGTCAGCCAGCCAGCCAGCCCAGGCCAGGCAAGCCCCAGCCGGCCAGCCCAGGCCAGCCAGCCAGCCAGCCAGCCCTGCCCAGCCCAGCCCAGCCCAGTCAGCCCAGGCCAGGCAAGCCCCGGCCAGCCAAGCCCCGGCCAGCCAGCCCAGCCCAGTCAGCCAGCCAGCCAGCCCAGGCCAGGCAAGCCCCAGCCGGCCAGCCCAGGCCAGCCAGCCAGCCAGCCCTGCCCAGCCCAGCCCAGTCAGCCCAGGCCAGGCAAGCCCCGGCCGGCCAGCCCAGCCCAGCCCAGGCCAGGCAAGCCCCGGCCGGCCAGCCCAGCCCAGCCCAGCCCAGCCCAGCCCAGCCCAGCCCAGCCCAGCCCAGTCAGCCAGCCAGCCAGCCAGCCAGCCAGCCCAGCCCAGCCCAGCCCAGCCCAGCCCAGCCCAGCCCAGCCCAGCCCAGTCAGCCAGCCAGCCAGCCAGCCCAGTCAGCCCAGGCCAGGCAAGCCCCGGCCGGCCAGCCCAGCCCAGTCAGCCAGCCAGCCAGCCCAGGCCAGGCAAGCCCCAGCCGGCCAGCCCAGCCCAGCCCAGCCCAGCCCAGCCCAGCCCAGCCCAGCCCAGTCAGCCAGGCCTGCCCAGCCCAGGCCAGGCAAGCCCTGGCCGGCCAGCTAGCCAGCCAGCCAGGCCGGGCCACGTGTAGGGTTAGGGTCAGGGCTAGGGTTTGGGTTAGGGGTTAGTCAGAGTGTTCGTTCTTGCTAAATGGGGTCTGGGGTTTAGCGGAAACGAACACCACCGGGGGGCGCTAACGAGGGCCACGTGTAGGGTTAGGGTCAGGGTGGGGGTTTTGGGGTCATTCGGTCTCTCTGTGTTTAGGGTTATCGTCTTGGGGTTAAGGGGTTAAGGGCCATGTGGTGGGGGTTGGGGGTTTTGGGATGGGGGTTTGAGGAGGGTTAGGGTCAAGGCTGCATATAGGTATAGGTGTCAAAACGAGTTTCACCCTCATTATGTTTCACCCTCATTAGCATATTGGATCTGATTGGTCCAGACTAAAAGGGCTGTATCTCTTGAACGGTAGGTCCAATTTGCATGAATGAGGTGTCCTTTGATTCGTTATTTGTCCGTCTGTCTGTCTGTCTGTCTGTCTGTCTGTCTGTCTGTCTGTCTGTCTGTCTGTCTGTCTGTCTGTCTGTCTGTCTGTCTGTCTGTCTGTCTGTCCGTCTGTCTGTCCGTCCATCCATGTGTTGGCTTATGGCTAGGGTTTGGGTTAGGGGTTAGTCAGAGTGTTCGTTCTTGCTAAATGGGGTCTGGGGTTTAGCGGAAACGAACACCACCGGGGGGCGCTAACGAGGGCCACGTGTAGGGTTAGGTATAGGTGTCAAAACGAGTTTCACCCTCATTATGTTTCACCCTCATTAGCATATTGGATCTGATTGGTCCAGACTAAAAGGGCTGTATCTCTTGAACGGTAGGTCCAATTTGCATGAATGAGGTGTCCTTTGATTCGTTATTTGTCCGTCTGTCTGTCTGTCTGTCTGTCTGTCTGTCTGTCTGTCTGTCTGTCTGTCTGTCTGTCTGTCCGTCTGTCTGTCCGTCCATCCATGTGTTGGCTTATGGCTAGGGTTTGGGTTAGGGGTTAGTCAGAGTGTTCGTTCTTGCTAAATGGGGTCTGGGGTTTAGCGGAAACGAACACCACCGGGGGGCGCTAACGAGGGCCACGTGTAGGGTTAGGGTCAGGGTGGGGGTTTTGGGGTCATTCGGTCTCTCTGTGTTTAGGGTTATCGTCTTGGGGTTAAGGGGTTAAGGGCCATGTGGTGGGGGTTGGGGGTTTTGGGATGGGGGTTTGAGGAGGGTTAGGGTCAAGGCTGCATATAGGTATAGGTGTCAATACGAGTTTCACCCTCATTATGTTTCACCCTCATTAGCATATTGGATCTGATTGGTCCAGACTAAAAGGGCTGTATCTTTTGAACGGTAGGTCCAATTTGCATGAATGAGGTGTCCTTTGATTCGTTATTTGTCCGTCTGTCTGTCTGTCTGTCTGTCTGTCTGTCTCTCTGTCTGTCTGTCTCTCTGTCTGTCTGTCTGTCCGTCTATCCATGTGTTGGCTTATGGCTAGGGTTTGGGTTAGGGGTTAGTCAGAGTGTTCGTTCTTGCTAAATGGGGTCTGGGGTTTAGCGGAAACGAACACCACCGGGGGGCGCTAACGAGGGCCACGTGTAGGGTTAGGGTCAGGGTGGGGGTTTTGGGGTCATTCGGTCTCTCTGTGTTTAGGGTTATCGTCTTGGGGTTAAGGGGTTAAGGGCCATGTGGTGGGGGTTGGGGGTTTTGGGATGGGGGTTTGAGGAGGGTTAGGGTCAAGGCTGCATATAGGTATAGGTGTCAATACGAGTTTCACCCTCATTATGTTTCACCCTCATTAGCATATTGGATCTGATTGGTCCAGACTAAAAGGGCTGTATCTTTTGAACGGTAGGTCCAATTTGCATGAATGA
>NC_141023.1:68212500-68215000 GCF_052040795.2 Danio rerio
ACAATTATATAAATTATAATTATATAAATATATATAGTCTGTTCATCCATCCATCAAGCCAAGTCATTTGTGGGTCACCAGCCGCACCCTCATCTGAAGCCGCGGTCAAAGTTCAGGGAAGTGTCAAAACCCACCGGTCCCCTCCTTACATCCAGGCCGAGCGACCGACCGATCAAAGCCGGGCAGGTGGTGCCTTTTTGGGCTTGGATGCCAGGCCGCACCGCCTGGAGGTCCTGCACTCCACCACCCTTTATCACTGACCTGCCGTCGAGGTTTCAGAGAAGGCGTGATTTAGTGGACTTAGGTTTTGGGCGCTTGAACTAGGTTCCAACGCCCAGCTCCAGGGCGACTTGCACACTGCTCCTGCCCGCCCACGAAGGCTCCCCTGCCGGCCAGGAGGGTGAGGTTGGGGGGGCTTGGTACCTTTGGGCATCAGACAAGGGAAATTTCCACAATCCCTGCCCGCCCAGGGTGGCTCCCGCGGCGGCCTGTGGGTTGGGGTCGAGGGGGGTCGGTTCTCCCTTTGGCTCCAGGGGCCAGGGCGAGCGCCGGTCTCCCTCTGCCCGCCCAGGGTGGCTCTGCCGGGGGCCTGTGGGTTGGGGTCGAGGCGGGTCGGTTCTCCCTTTGGCTCCAGGGGCCAGGGCGAGCGCCGGTCTCCCTCTGCCCGCCCAGGGTGGCTCTGCCGGGGGCCTGTGGGTTGGGGTCGAGGCGGGTCGGTTCTCCCTTTGGCTCCAGGGGCCAGGGCGAGCGCCGGTCTCCCTCTGCCCGCCCAGGGTGGCTCTGCCGGGGGCCTGTGGGTTGGGGTCGAGGGGGGTCGGTTCTCCCTTTGGCTCCAGGGGCCAGGGCGAGCGCCGGTCTCCCTCTGCCCGCCCAGGGTGGCTCTGCCGGGGGCCTGTGGGTTGGGGTCGAGGCGGGTCGGTTCTCCCTTTGGCTCCAGGGGCCAGGGCGAGCGCCGGTCTCCCTCTGCCCGCCCAGGGTGGCTCGTTCGCGGGCACTAGGAGAGGGTTAGGGGTGCCTGGTGGTTGGGGCACCAACGGCTGCTGTCGGCCAAATCGCTTCAAACCCCAAGCCGTGGTGGGGCACCAGCAGCTGCTCTCGGCCGGATGGGTGACCATCGGCACGTGATTCTGGCGGGCGCAGTTTTGCCTAAGTCAGCGTTCCCGGGCTTAAGATTGGGCTCCCCGGGACCGGCTGGAGAACGGGTTCCGGTGGTGGTGGGGGTTAGGGTTGGCGGTGGATGTTCCCCGGCCTCGGGAGGGTCTAGCCGGGGTGAGGCAGGAGGTGAGCCCCCCCCGGCCATCCAGCCAGCCAGCCAGCCAGCCCTGCCCAGCCCAGGCCAGGCAAGCCCCGGCCGGCCAGCCCAGCCCAGCCCAGGCCAGGCAAGCCCCGGCCGGCCAGCCCAGCCCAGCCCAGCCCAGCCCAGCCCAGCCCAGCCCAGCCCAGTCAGCCAGCCAGCCAGCCCAGGCCAGGCAAGCCCCAGCCGGCCAGCCCCGGCCGGCCAGCCCAGCCCAGTCAGCCAGCCAGCCAGCCCAGGCCAGGCAAGCCCCAGCCGGCCAGCCCAGGCCAGCCAGCCAGCCAGCCAGCCCTGCCCAGCCCAGCCCAGCCCAGTCAGCCCAGGCCAGGCAAGCCCCGGCCAGCCAAGCCCCGGCCAGCCAGCCCAGCCCAGTCAGCCAGCCAGCCAGCCCAGGCCAGGCAAGCCCCAGCCGGCCAGCCCAGGCCAGCCAGCCAGCCAGCCCTGCCCAGCCCAGCCCAGTCAGCCCAGGCCAGGCAAGCCCCGGCCGGCCAGCCCAGCCCAGCCCAGGCCAGGCAAGCCCCGGCCGGCCAGCCCAGCCCAGCCCAGCCCAGCCCAGCCCAGCCCAGCCCAGCCCAGCCCAGTCAGCCAGCCAGCCAGCCAGCCAGCCAGCCCAGCCCAGCCCAGCCCAGCCCAGCCCAGCCCAGCCCAGCCCAGCCCAGTCAGCCAGCCAGCCAGCCAGCCCAGTCAGCCCAGGCCAGGCAAGCCCCGGCCGGCCAGCCCAGCCCAGTCAGCCAGCCAGCCAGCCCAGGCCAGGCAAGCCCCAGCCGGCCAGCCCAGCCCAGCCCAGCCCAGCCCAGCCCAGCCCAGCCCAGCCCAGTCAGCCAGGCCTGCCCAGCCCAGGCCAGGCAAGCCCTGGCCGGCCAGCTAGCCAGCCAGCCAGGCCGGGCCACGTGTAGGGTTAGGGTCAGGGCTAGGGTTTGGGTTAGGGGTTAGTCAGAGTGTTCGTTCTTGCTAAATGGGGTCTGGGGTTTAGCGGAAACGAACACCACCGGGGGGCGCTAACGAGGGCCACGTGTAGGGTTAGGGTCAGGGTGGGGGTTTTGGGGTCATTCGGTCTCTCTGTGTTTAGGGTTATCGTCTTGGGGTTAAGGGGTTAAGGGCCATGTGGTGGGGGTTGGGGGTTTTGGGATGGGGGTTTGAGGAGGGTTAGGGTCAAGGCTGCATATAGGTATAGGTGTCAAAACGAGTTTCACCCTCATTATGTTT
>NC_141023.1:68217500-68222500 GCF_052040795.2 Danio rerio
AAAATATTATAAAAAAGATTTAAAAAATAAATTAAAAAATATATCTGTGTGTGTGTGTGTGTGTGTGTGTGTGTGTGTGTGTGTGTGTGTGTGTGTGTGAGTGTTTGTGTGTGTGTGTTTGTATATATATATATATATATATATATATATATATATATATAAATTATATATATATATATATATATATATATATATATAAATTATATATATTTAATTATAAATTATAAATATTAATTATACAAATTATAATTATATAAATATATATAGTCTGTTCATCCATCCATCCATGCAGTAAGTGTCCTTTATTGAATCATATCTGTGCAGTTACATATCCCTGATAATAACCCCAACTGGAAATGTTGATTAAATTGCCCCCTCTAGTGTACAAAAGGGGATATGGCATGTGTTCGAAATGGCTAAAAAGTGCAGTACCATAGCAGCTTCGAACAGCATAGGGGGCGCTAATTTGCATTGACCTCTGTGTGTTATTAGATAGGATGTTTAAAAGAGCAAATTAATATCTGTCTGATACTGTCACAGTGTGTCTGATATTTTTTTCTTCTGGAGAAAGTCTTGTTTGTTTTATTTTGGCAAGAATAAAAGTAGCTTTGAAAAAAAAAAAAAGATTAAAAAATATTATAAAAAAGATTTAAAAAATAAATTAAAAAATATATCTGTGTGTGTGTGTGTGTGTGTGTGTGTGTGTGTGTGTGTGTGTGTGTGTGAGTGTTTGTGTGTGTGTGTTTGTATATATATATATATATATATATATATATATATATAAATTATATATATATATATATATATATATATATATATAAATTATATATATTTAATTATAAATTATAAATATTAATTATACAAATTATAATTATATAAATATATATAGTCTGTTCATCCATCCATCCATGCAGTAAGTGTCCTTTATTGAATCATATCTGTGCAGTTACATATCCCTGATAATAACCCCAACTGGAAATGTTGATTAAATTGCCCCCTCTAGTGTACAAAAGGGGATATGGCATGTGTTCGAAATGGCTAAAAAGTGCAGTACCATAGCAGCTTCGAACAGCATAGGGGGCGCTAATTTGCATTGACATCTGTGTGTTATTAGATAGGATGTTTAAAAGAGCAAATTAATATCTGTCTGATACTGTCACAGTGTGTCTGATATTTTTTTCTTCTGGAGAAAGTCTTGTTTGTTTTATTTTGACAAGAATAAAAGTAGCTTTGAAAAAAAAAAAGATTAAAAAATATTATAAATTTTTTTTTAAAAATAAATTAAAAAATATATCTGTGTGTGTGTGTGTGTGTGTGTGTGTGTGTGTGTGTGTGTGTGTATTTTATATATATATATACATATACATACACACATATATATATCTATATATATATATATATATATATATATATATATATATATATAATTATAAATTATAAATAATAATTATATAAATTATAATTATATAATTATAAATAACAATTATATAAATTATAATTATATAAATATATATAGTCTGTTCATCCATCCATCAAGCCAAGTCATTTGTGGGTCACCAGCCGCACCCTCATCTGAAGCCGCGGTCAAAGTTCAGGGAAGTGTCAAAACCCACCGGTCCCCTCCTTACATCCAGGCCGAGCGACCGACCGATCAAAGCCGGGCAGGTGGTGCCTTTTTGGGCTTGGATGCCAGGCCGCACCGCCTGGAGGTCCTGCACTCCACCACCCTTTATCACTGACCTGCCGTCGAGGTTTCAGAGAAGGCGTGATTTAGTGGACTTAGGTTTTGGGCGCTTGAACTAGGTTCCAACGCCCAGCTCCAGGGCGACTTGCACACTGCTCCTGCCCGCCCACGAAGGCTCCCCTGCCGGCCAGGAGGGTGAGGTTGGGGGGGCTTGGTACCTTTGGGCATCAGACAAGGGAAATTTCCACAATCCCTGCCCGCCCAGGGTGGCTCCCGCGGCGGCCTGTGGGTTGGGGTCGAGGGGGGTCGGTTCTCCCTTTGGCTCCAGGGGCCAGGGCGAGCGCCGGTCTCCCTCTGCCCGCCCAGGGTGGCTCTGCCGGGGGCCTGTGGGTTGGGGTCGAGGCGGGTCGGTTCTCCCTTTGGCTCCAGGGGCCAGGGCGAGCGCCGGTCTCCCTCTGCCCGCCCAGGGTGGCTCTGCCGGGGGCCTGTGGGTTGGGGTCGAGGCGGGTCGGTTCTCCCTTTGGCTCCAGGGGCCAGGGCGAGCGCCGGTCTCCCTCTGCCCGCCCAGGGTGGCTCTGCCGGGGGCCTGTGGGTTGGGGTCGAGGGGGGTCGGTTCTCCCTTTGGCTCCAGGGGCCAGGGCGAGCGCCGGTCTCCCTCTGCCCGCCCAGGGTGGCTCTGCCGGGGGCCTGTGGGTTGGGGTCGAGGCGGGTCGGTTCTCCCTTTGGCTCCAGGGGCCAGGGCGAGCGCCGGTCTCCCTCTGCCCGCCCAGGGTGGCTCGTTCGCGGGCACTAGGAGAGGGTTAGGGGTGCCTGGTGGTTGGGGCACCAACGGCTGCTGTCGGCCAAATCGCTTCAAACCCCAAGCCGTGGTGGGGCACCAGCAGCTGCTCTCGGCCGGATGGGTGACCATCGGCACGTGATTCTGGCGGGCGCAGTTTTGCCTAAGTCAGCGTTCCCGGGCTTAAGATTGGGCTCCCCGGGACCGGCTGGAGAACGGGTTCCGGTGGTGGTGGGGGTTAGGGTTGGCGGTGGATGTTCCCCGGCCTCGGGAGGGTCTAGCCGGGGTGAGGCAGGAGGTGAGCCCCCCCCGGCCATCCAGCCAGCCAGCCAGCCAGCCCTGCCCAGCCCAGGCCAGGCAAGCCCCGGCCGGCCAGCCCAGCCCAGCCCAGGCCAGGCAAGCCCCGGCCGGCCAGCCCAGCCCAGCCCAGCCCAGCCCAGCCCAGCCCAGCCCAGCCCAGCCCAGTCAGCCAGCCAGCCAGCCCAGGCCAGGCAAGCCCCAGCCGGCCAGCCCCGGCCGGCCAGCCCAGCCCAGTCAGCCAGCCAGCCAGCCCAGGCCAGGCAAGCCCCAGCCGGCCAGCCCAGGCCAGCCAGCCAGCCAGCCAGCCCTGCCCAGCCCAGCCCAGCCCAGTCAGCCCAGGCCAGGCAAGCCCCGGCCAGCCAAGCCCCGGCCAGCCAGCCCAGCCCAGTCAGCCAGCCAGCCAGCCCAGGCCAGGCAAGCCCCAGCCGGCCAGCCCAGGCCAGCCAGCCAGCCAGCCCTGCCCAGCCCAGCCCAGTCAGCCCAGGCCAGGCAAGCCCCGGCCGGCCAGCCCAGCCCAGCCCAGGCCAGGCAAGCCCCGGCCGGCCAGCCCAGCCCAGCCCAGCCCAGCCCAGCCCAGCCCAGCCCAGCCCAGCCCAGTCAGCCAGCCAGCCAGCCAGCCAGCCAGCCCAGCCCAGCCCAGCCCAGCCCAGCCCAGCCCAGCCCAGCCCAGCCCAGTCAGCCAGCCAGCCAGCCAGCCCAGTCAGCCCAGGCCAGGCAAGCCCCGGCCGGCCAGCCCAGCCCAGTCAGCCAGCCAGCCAGCCCAGGCCAGGCAAGCCCCAGCCGGCCAGCCCAGCCCAGCCCAGCCCAGCCCAGCCCAGCCCAGCCCAGCCCAGTCAGCCAGGCCTGCCCAGCCCAGGCCAGGCAAGCCCTGGCCGGCCAGCTAGCCAGCCAGCCAGGCCGGGCCACGTGTAGGGTTAGGGTCAGGGCTAGGGTTTGGGTTAGGGGTTAGTCAGAGTGTTCGTTCTTGCTAAATGGGGTCTGGGGTTTAGCGGAAACGAACACCACCGGGGGGCGCTAACGAGGGCCACGTGTAGGGTTAGGGTCAGGGTGGGGGTTTTGGGGTCATTCGGTCTCTCTGTGTTTAGGGTTATCGTCTTGGGGTTAAGGGGTTAAGGGCCATGTGGTGGGGGTTGGGGGTTTTGGGATGGGGGTTTGAGGAGGGTTAGGGTCAAGGCTGCATATAGGTATAGGTGTCAAAACGAGTTTCACCCTCATTATGTTTCACCCTCATTAGCATATTGGATCTGATTGGTCCAGACTAAAAGGGCTGTATCTCTTGAACGGTAGGTCCAATTTGCATGAATGAGGTGTCCTTTGATTCGTTATTTGTCCGTCTGTCTGTCTGTCTGTCTGTCTGTCTGTCTGTCTGTCTGTCTGTCTGTCTGTCTGTCTGTCTGTCTGTCTGTCTGTCTGTCTGTCTGTCTGTCCGTCTGTCTGTCCGTCCATCCATGTGTTGGCTTATGGCTAGGGTTTGGGTTAGGGGTTAGTCAGAGTGTTCGTTCTTGCTAAATGGGGTCTGGGGTTTAGCGGAAACGAACACCACCGGGGGGCGCTAACGAGGGCCACGTGTAGGGTTAGGTATAGGTGTCAAAACGAGTTTCACCCTCATTATGTTTCACCCTCATTAGCATATTGGATCTGATTGGTCCAGACTAAAAGGGCTGTATCTCTTGAACGGTAGGTCCAATTTGCATGAATGAGGTGTCCTTTGATTCGTTATTTGTCCGTCTGTCTGTCTGTCTGTCTGTCTGTCTGTCTGTCTGTCTGTCTGTCTGTCTGTCTGTCTGTCCGTCTGTCTGTCCGTCCATCCATGTGTTGGCTTATGGCTAGGGTTTGGGTTAGGGGTTAGTCAGAGTGTTCGTTCTTGCTAAATGGGGTCTGGGGTTTAGCGGAAACGAACACCACCGGGGGGCGCTAACGAGGGCCACGTGTAGGGTTAGGGTCAGGGTGGGGGTTTTGGGGTCATTCGGTCTCTCTGTGTTTAGGGTTATCGTCTTGGGGTTAAGGGGTTAAGGGCCATGTGGTGGGGGTTGGGGGTTTTGGGATGGGGGTTTGAGGAGGGTTAGGGTCAAGGCTGCATATAGGTATAGGTGTCAATACGAGTTTCACCCTCATTATGTTTCACCCTCATTAGCATATTGGATCTGATTGGTCCAGACTAAAAGGGCTGTATCTTTTGAACGGTAGGTCCAATTTGCATGAATGAGGTGTCCTTTGATTCGTTATTTGTCCGTCTGT
>NC_141023.1:68227500-68232500 GCF_052040795.2 Danio rerio
CCAGGGTGGCTCTGCCGGGGGCCTGTGGGTTGGGGTCGAGGGGGGTCGGTTCTCCCTTTGGCTCCAGGGGCCAGGGCGAGCGCCGGTCTCCCTCTGCCCGCCCAGGGTGGCTCTGCCGGGGGCCTGTGGGTTGGGGTCGAGGCGGGTCGGTTCTCCCTTTGGCTCCAGGGGCCAGGGCGAGCGCCGGTCTCCCTCTGCCCGCCCAGGGTGGCTCTGCCGGCGGCCTGTGGGTTGGGTTCGAGGGGGGTCGGTTCTCCCTTTGGCTCCAGCGGCCAGGGCGAGCGCCGGTCTCCCTCTGCCCGCCCAGGGTGGCTCGTTCGCGGGCACTAGGAGAGGGTTAGGGGTGCCTGGTGGTTGGGGCACCAACGGCTGCTGTGGGCCAAATCGCTTCAAACCCAAAGCCGTGGTGGGGCACCAGCAGCTGCTCTCGGCCGGATGGGTGACCATCGGCACGTGATTCTGGCGGGCGCAGTTTTGCCTAAGTCAGCGTTCCCGGGCTTAAGATTGGGCTCCCCGGGACCGGCTGGAGAACGGGTTCCGGTGGTGGTGGGGGTTAGGGTTGGCGGTGGATGTTCCCCGGCCTCGGGAGGGTCTAGCCGGGGTGAGGCAGGAGGTGAGCCCCCCCCGGCCATCCAGCCAGCCAGCCAGCCAGCCAGCCAGCCCTGCCCAGCCCAGGCCAGGCCAGGCCAGGCAAGCCCCGGCCGTCCAGCCCAGCCCAGTCAGCCAGCCAGCCCTGCCCAGCCCAGCCCAGCCCAGTCAGCCCAGGCCAGGCAAGCCCCGGCCGGCCAGCCCAGCCCAGTCAGCCAGCCAGCCAGCCCAGGCCAGGCAAGCCCCAGCCGGCCAGCCCAGGCCAGCCAGCCAGCCAGCCAGCCCTGCCCAGCCCAGCCCAGTCAGCCCAGGCCAGGCAAGCCCCGGCCAGCCAAGCCCCGGCCAGCCAGCCCAGCCCAGTCAGCCAGCCAGCCAGCCAGCCCAGGCCAGGCAAGCCCCAGCCGGCCAGCCCAGGCCAGCCAGCCAGCCAGCCCTGCCCAGCCCAGCCCAGCCCAGTCAGCCCAGGCCAGGCAAGCCCCGGCCGGCCAGCCCAGCCCAGCCCAGGCCAGGCAAGCCCCGGCCGGCCAGCCCAGCCCAGTCAGCCAGCCAGCCCTGCCCAGCCCAGCCCAGCCCAGTCAGCCCAGGCCAGGCAAGCCCCGGCCGGCCAGCCCAGCCCAGTCAGCCAGCCAGCCAGCCCAGGCCAGGCAAGCCCCAGCCGGCCAGCCCAGGCCAGCCAGCCAGCCAGCCAGCCCTGCCCAGCCCAGCCCAGTCAGCCCAGGCCAGGCAAGCCCCGGCCAGCCAAGCCCCGGCCAGCCAGCCCAGCCCAGTCAGCCAGCCAGCCCAGGCCAGGCAAGCCCCAGCCGGCCAGCCCAGGCCAGCCAGCCAGCCAGCCCTGCCCAGCCCAGCCCAGCCCAGTCAGCCCAGGCCAGGCAAGCCCCGGCCGGCCAGCCCAGCCCAGCCCAGGCCAGGCAAGCCCCGGCCGGCCAGCCCAGCCCAGCCCAGCCCAGCCCAGCCCAGTCAGCCAGCCAGCCAGCCAGCCCAGCCCAGCCCAGCCCAGCCCAGCCCAGCCCAGCCCAGCCCAGTCAGCCAGCCAGCCAGCCAGCCCAGTCAGCCCAGGCCAGGCAAGCCCCGGCCGGCCAGCCCAGCCCAGTCAGCCAGCCAGCCAGCCCAGGCCAGGCAAGCCCCAGCCGGCCAGCCCAGGCCGGCCAGCCCAGCCCAGCCCAGCCCAGCCCAGCCCAGCCCAGCCCAGCCCAGTCAGCCAGGCCTGCCCAGCCCAGGCCAGGCAAGCCCTGGCTGGCCAGCTAGCCAGCCAGCCAGGCCGGGCCACGTGTAGGGTTAGGGTCAGGGCTAGGGTTTGGGTTAGGGGTTAGTCAGAGTGTTCGTTCTTGCTAAATGGGGTCTGGGGTTTAGCGGAAACGAACACCACCGGGGGGCGCTAACGAGGGCCACGTGTAGGGTTAGGGTCAGGGTGGGGGTTTTGGGTTCATTCGGTCTCTCTGTGTTTAGGGTTATCGTCTTGGGGTTAAGGGGTTAAGGGCCATGTGGTGGGGGTTGGGGGTTTTGGGATGGGGGTTTGAGGAGGGTTAGGGTCAAGGCTGCATATAGGTATAGGTGTCAAAACGAGTTTCACCCTCATTATGTTTCACCCTCATTAGCATATTGGATCTGATTGGTCCAGACTAAAAGGGCTGTATCTTTTGAACGGTAGGTCCAATTTGCATGAATGAGGTGTCCTTTGATTCGTTATTTGTCCGTCTGTCTGTCTGTCTGTCTGTCTGTCTGTCTGTCTGTCTGTCTGTCTGTCTGTCTGTCTGTCTGTCTGTCTGTCTGTCTGTCTGTCCGTCCGTCCATCCATGTGTTGGCTTATGGCTAGGGTTTGGGTTAGGGGTTAGTCAGAGTGTTCGTTCTTGCTAAATGGGGTCTGGGGTTTAGCGGAAACGAACACCACCGGGGGGCGCTAACGAGGGCCACGTGTAGGGTTAGGGTCAGGGTGGGGGTTTTGGGTTCATTCGGTCTCTCTGTGTTTAGGGTTATCGTCTTGGGGTTAAGGGGTTAAGGGCCATGTGGTGGGGGTTGGGGGTTTTGGGATGGGGGTTTGAGGAGGGTTAGGGTCAAGGCTGCATATAGGTATAGGTGTCAAAACGAGTTTCACCCTCATTATGTTTCACCCTCATTAGCATATTGGATCTGATTGGTCCAGACTAAAAGGGCTGTATCTTTTGAACGGTAGGTCCAATTTGCATGAATGAGGTGTCCTTTGATTCGTTATTTGTCCGTCTGTCTGTCTGTCTGTCTGTCTGTCTGTCTGTCTGTCTGTCTGTCTGTCTGTCTGTCTGTCCGTCCGTCCATCCATGTGTTGGCTTATGGCTAGGGTTTGGGTTAGGGGTTAGTCAGAGTGTTCGTTCTTGCTAAATGGGGTCTGGGGTTTAGCGGAAACGAACACCACCGGGGGGCGCTAACGAGGGCCACGTGTAGGGTTAGGGTCAGGGTGGGGGTTTTGGGGTCATTCGGTCTCTCTGTGTTTAGGGTTATCGTCTTGGGGTTAAGGGGTTAAGGGCCATGTGGTGGGGGTTGGGGGTTTTGGGATGGGGGTTTGAGGAGGGTTAGGGTCAAGGCTGCATATAGGTATAGGTGTCAATACGAGTTTCACCCTCATTATGTTTCACCCTCATTAGCATATTGGATCTGATTGGTCCAGACTAAAAGGGCTGTATCTTTTGAACGGTAGGTCCAATTTGCATGAATGAGGTGTCCTTTGATTCGTTATTTGTCCGTCTGTCTGTCTGTCTGTCTGTCTGTCTGTCTGTCTGTCTGTCTCTCTGTCTGTCTGTCTCTCTGTCTGTCTGTCTGTCCGTCTATCCATGTGTTGGCTTATGGCTAGGGTTTGGGTTAGGGGTTAGTCAGAGTGTTCGTTCTTGCTAAATGGGGTCTGGGGTTTAGCGGAAACGAACACCACCGGGGGGCGCTAACGAGGGCCACGTGTAGGGTTAGGGTCAGGGTGGGGGTTTTGGGTTCATTCGGTCTCTCTGTGTTTAGGGTTATCGTCTTGGGGTTAAGGGGTTAAGGGCCATGTGGTGGGGGTTGGGGGTTTTGGGTTAGGGTTAGGGTTAGGGTTAGGGTTAGGGTTAGGTATAGGTGTCAATACGAGTTTCACCCTCATTATGTTTCACCCTCATTAGCATATTGGATCTGATTGGTCCAGACTAAAAGGGCTGTATCTTTTGAACGGTAGGTCCAATTTGCATGAATGAGGTGTCCTTTGATTCGTTATTTGTCCGTCTGTCTGTCTGTCTGTCTGTCTGTCTGTCTGTCTGTCTGTCTCTCTGTCTGTCTGTCTCTCTGTCTGTCTGTCTGTCCGTCTATCCATGTGTTGGCTTATGGCTAGGGTTTGGGTTAGGGGTTAGTCAGAGTGTTCGTTCTTGCTAAATGGGGTCTGGGGTTTAGCGGAAACGAACACCACCGGGGGGCGCTAACGAGGGCCACGTGTAGGGTTAGGGTCAGGGTGGGGGTTTTGGGTTCATTCGGTCTCTCTGTGTTTAGGGTTATCGTCTTGGGGTTAAGGGGTTAAGGGCCATGTGGTGGGGGTTGGGGGTTTTGGGTTAGGGTTAGGGTTAGGGTTAGGGTTAGGGTTAGGTATAGGTGTCAATACGAGTTTCACCCTCATTATGTTTCACCCTCATTAGCATATTGGATCTGATTGGTCCAGACTAAAAGGGCTGTATCTTTTGAACGGTAGGTCCAATTTGCATGAATGAGGTGTCCTTTGATTCGTTATTTGTCCGTCTGTCTGTCTGTCTGTCTGTCTGTCTGTCTGTCTGTCTGTCTCTCTGTCTGTCTGTCTCTCTGTCTGTCTGTCTGTCCGTCTATCCATGTGTTGGCTTATGGCTAGGGTTTGGGTTAGGGGTTAGTCAGAGTGTTCGTTCTTGCTAAATGGGGTCTGGGGTTTAGCGGAAACGAACACCACCGGGGGGCGCTAACGAGGGCCACGTGTAGGGTTAGGGTCAGGGTGGGGGTTTTGGGGTCATTCGGTCTCTCTGTGTTTAGGGTTATCGTCTTGGGGTTAAGGGGTTAAGGGCCATGTGGTGGGGGTTGGGGGTTTTGGGATGGGGGTTTGAGGAGGGTTAGGGTCAAGGCTGCATATAGGTATAGGTGTCAAAACGAGTTTCACCCTCATTATGTTTCACCCTCATTAGCATATTGGATCTGATTGGTCCAGACTAAAAGGGCTGTATCTCTTGAACGGTAGGTCCAATTTGCATGAATGAGGTGTCCTTTGATTCGTTATTTGTCCGTCTGTCTGTCTGTCTGTCTGTCTGTCTGTCTGTCTGTCTGTCTGTCTGTCTGTCTGTCTGTCTGTCTGTCTGTCTGTCTGTCTGTCTGTCTGTCCGTCTGTCTGTCCGTCCATCCATGTGTTGGCTTATGGCTAGGGTTTGGGTTAGGGGTTAGTCAGAGTGTTCGTTCTTGCTAAATGG
>NC_141023.1:68237500-68240000 GCF_052040795.2 Danio rerio
AGCCAGCCAGCCAGCCCTGCCCAGCCCAGGCCAGGCAAGCCCCGGCCGGCCAGCCCAGCCCAGCCCAGGCCAGGCAAGCCCCGGCCGGCCAGCCCAGCCCAGCCCAGCCCAGCCCAGCCCAGCCCAGCCCAGCCCAGCCCAGTCAGCCAGCCAGCCAGCCCAGGCCAGGCAAGCCCCAGCCGGCCAGCCCCGGCCGGCCAGCCCAGCCCAGTCAGCCAGCCAGCCAGCCCAGGCCAGGCAAGCCCCAGCCGGCCAGCCCAGGCCAGCCAGCCAGCCAGCCAGCCCTGCCCAGCCCAGCCCAGCCCAGTCAGCCCAGGCCAGGCAAGCCCCGGCCAGCCAAGCCCCGGCCAGCCAGCCCAGCCCAGTCAGCCAGCCAGCCAGCCCAGGCCAGGCAAGCCCCAGCCGGCCAGCCCAGGCCAGCCAGCCAGCCAGCCCTGCCCAGCCCAGCCCAGTCAGCCCAGGCCAGGCAAGCCCCGGCCGGCCAGCCCAGCCCAGCCCAGGCCAGGCAAGCCCCGGCCGGCCAGCCCAGCCCAGCCCAGCCCAGCCCAGCCCAGCCCAGCCCAGCCCAGCCCAGTCAGCCAGCCAGCCAGCCAGCCAGCCAGCCCAGCCCAGCCCAGCCCAGCCCAGCCCAGCCCAGCCCAGCCCAGCCCAGTCAGCCAGCCAGCCAGCCAGCCCAGTCAGCCCAGGCCAGGCAAGCCCCGGCCGGCCAGCCCAGCCCAGTCAGCCAGCCAGCCAGCCCAGGCCAGGCAAGCCCCAGCCGGCCAGCCCAGCCCAGCCCAGCCCAGCCCAGCCCAGCCCAGCCCAGCCCAGTCAGCCAGGCCTGCCCAGCCCAGGCCAGGCAAGCCCTGGCCGGCCAGCTAGCCAGCCAGCCAGGCCGGGCCACGTGTAGGGTTAGGGTCAGGGCTAGGGTTTGGGTTAGGGGTTAGTCAGAGTGTTCGTTCTTGCTAAATGGGGTCTGGGGTTTAGCGGAAACGAACACCACCGGGGGGCGCTAACGAGGGCCACGTGTAGGGTTAGGGTCAGGGTGGGGGTTTTGGGGTCATTCGGTCTCTCTGTGTTTAGGGTTATCGTCTTGGGGTTAAGGGGTTAAGGGCCATGTGGTGGGGGTTGGGGGTTTTGGGATGGGGGTTTGAGGAGGGTTAGGGTCAAGGCTGCATATAGGTATAGGTGTCAAAACGAGTTTCACCCTCATTATGTTTCACCCTCATTAGCATATTGGATCTGATTGGTCCAGACTAAAAGGGCTGTATCTCTTGAACGGTAGGTCCAATTTGCATGAATGAGGTGTCCTTTGATTCGTTATTTGTCCGTCTGTCTGTCTGTCTGTCTGTCTGTCTGTCTGTCTGTCTGTCTGTCTGTCTGTCTGTCTGTCTGTCTGTCTGTCTGTCTGTCTGTCTGTCTGTCCGTCTGTCTGTCCGTCCATCCATGTGTTGGCTTATGGCTAGGGTTTGGGTTAGGGGTTAGTCAGAGTGTTCGTTCTTGCTAAATGGGGTCTGGGGTTTAGCGGAAACGAACACCACCGGGGGGCGCTAACGAGGGCCACGTGTAGGGTTAGGTATAGGTGTCAAAACGAGTTTCACCCTCATTATGTTTCACCCTCATTAGCATATTGGATCTGATTGGTCCAGACTAAAAGGGCTGTATCTCTTGAACGGTAGGTCCAATTTGCATGAATGAGGTGTCCTTTGATTCGTTATTTGTCCGTCTGTCTGTCTGTCTGTCTGTCTGTCTGTCTGTCTGTCTGTCTGTCTGTCTGTCTGTCTGTCCGTCTGTCTGTCCGTCCATCCATGTGTTGGCTTATGGCTAGGGTTTGGGTTAGGGGTTAGTCAGAGTGTTCGTTCTTGCTAAATGGGGTCTGGGGTTTAGCGGAAACGAACACCACCGGGGGGCGCTAACGAGGGCCACGTGTAGGGTTAGGGTCAGGGTGGGGGTTTTGGGGTCATTCGGTCTCTCTGTGTTTAGGGTTATCGTCTTGGGGTTAAGGGGTTAAGGGCCATGTGGTGGGGGTTGGGGGTTTTGGGATGGGGGTTTGAGGAGGGTTAGGGTCAAGGCTGCATATAGGTATAGGTGTCAATACGAGTTTCACCCTCATTATGTTTCACCCTCATTAGCATATTGGATCTGATTGGTCCAGACTAAAAGGGCTGTATCTTTTGAACGGTAGGTCCAATTTGCATGAATGAGGTGTCCTTTGATTCGTTATTTGTCCGTCTGTCTGTCTGTCTGTCTGTCTGTCTGTCTCTCTGTCTGTCTGTCTCTCTGTCTGTCTGTCTGTCCGTCTATCCATGTGTTGGCTTATGGCTAGGGTTTGGGTTAGGGGTTAGTCAGAGTGTTCGTTCTTGCTAAATGGGGTCTGGGGTTTAGCGGAAACGAACACCACCGGGGGGCGCTAACGAGGGCCACGTGTAGGGTTAGGGTCAGGGTGGGGGTTTTGGGGTCATTCGGTCTCTCTGTGTTTAGGGTTATCGTCTTGGGGTTAAGGGGTTAAGGGCCATGTGGT
>NC_141023.1:68242500-68245000 GCF_052040795.2 Danio rerio
GGGTTAGGGTTAGGGTTAGGGTTAGGGTTAGGGTTAGGGTTAGGGTTAGGGTTAGGGTTAGGGTTAGGGTTAGGGTTAGGGTTAGGGTTAGGGTTAGGGTTAGGGTTAGGGTTAGGGTTAGGGTTAGGGTTAGGGTTAGGGTTAGGGTTAGGGTTAGGGTTAGGGTTAGGGTTAGGGTTAGGGTTAGGGTTAGGGTTAGGGTTAGGGTTAGGGTTAGGGTTAGGGTTAGGGTTAGGGTTAGGGTTAGGGTTAGGGTTAGGTTAGGGTTAGGGTTAGGTTAGGTTAGGGTTAGGGTTAGGGTTAGGGTTAGGGTTAGGGTTAGGGTTAGGGTTAGGGTTAGGGTTAGGGTTAGGGTTAGGGTTAGGGTTAGGGTTAGGGTTAGGGTTAGGGTTAGGGTTAGGGTTAGGGTTAGGGTTAGGGTTAGGGTTAGGGTTAGGGTTAGGGTTAGGGTTAGGGTTAGGGTTAGGGTTAGGGTTAGGGTTAGGGTTAGGGTTAGGGTTAGGGTTAGGGTTAGGGTTAGGGTTAGGGTTAGGGTTAGGGTTAGGGTTAGGGTTAGGGTTAGGGTTAGGGTTAGGGTTAGGGTTAGGGTTAGGGTTAGGGTTAGGGTTAGGGTTAGGGTTAGGGTTAGGGTTAGGGTTAGGGTTAGGGTTAGGGTTAGGTTAGGGTTAGGGTTAGGGTTAGGGTTAGGGTTAGGGTTAGGGTTAGGGTTAGGGTTAGGGTTAGGGTTAGGGTTAGGGTTAGGGTTAGGGTTAGGGTTAGGGTTAGGGTTAGGGTTAGGGTTAGGGTTAGGGTTAGGGTTAGGGTTAGGGTTAGGGTTAGGGTTTAGGGTTAGGGTTAGGGTTAGGGTTAGGGTTAGGTTAGGGTTAGGGTTAGGGTTAGGGTTAGGGTTAGGGTTAGGGTTAGGGTTAGGGTTAGGGTTAGGGTTAGGGTTAGGGTTAGGGTTAGGGTTAGGGTTAGGGTTAGGGTTAGGGTTAGGGTTAGGGTTAGGGTTAGGGTTAGGGTTAGGGTTAGGGTTAGGGTTAGGGTTAGGGTTAGGGTTAGGGTTAGGGTTAGGGTTAGGGTTAGGGTTAGGGTTAGGGTTAGGGTTAGGGTTAGGGTTAGGGTTAGGGTTAGGGTTAGGGTTAGGGTTAGGGTTAGGGTTAGGGTTAGGGTTAGGGTTAGGGTTAGGGTTAGGGTTAGGGTTAGGGTTAGGGTTAGGGTTAGGGTTAGGGTTAGGGTTAGGGTTAGGGTTAGGGTTAGGGTTAGGGTTAGGGTTAGGGTTAGGGTTAGGGTTAGGGTTAGGGTTAGGGTTAGGGTTAGGGTTAGGGTTAGGGTTAGGGTTAGGGTTAGGGTTAGGGTTAGGGTTAGGGTTAGGGTTAGGGTTAGGGTTAGGGTTAGGGTTAGGGTTAGGGTTAGGGTTAGGGTTAGGGTTAGGGTTAGGGTTAGGGTTAGGGTTAGGGTTAGGGTTAGGGTTAGGGTTAGGGTTAGGGTTAGGGTTAGGGTTAGGGTTAGGGTTAGGGTTAGGGTTAGGGTTAGGGTTAGGGTTAGGGTTAGGGTTAGGGTTAGGGTTAGGGTTAGGGTTAGGGTTAGGGTTAGGGTTAGGGTTAGGGTTAGGGTTAGGGTTAGGGTTAGGGTTAGGGTTAGGGTTAGGGTTAGGGTTAGGGTTAGGGTTAGGGTTAGGGTTAGGGTTAGGGTTAGGGTTAGGGTTAGGGTTAGGGTTAGGGTTAGGGTTAGGGTTAGGGTTAGGGTTAGGGTTAGGGTTAGGGTTAGGGTTAGGGTTAGGGTTAGGGTTAGGGTTAGGGTTAGGGTTAGGGTTAGGGTTAGGGTTAGGGTTAGGGTTAGGGTTAGGGTTAGGGTTAGGGTTAGGGTTAGGGTTAGGGTTAGGGTTAGGGTTAGGGTTAGGGTTAGGGTTAGGGTTAGGGTTAGGGTTAGGGTTAGGGTTAGGGTTAGGGTTAGGGTTAGGGTTAGGGTTAGGGTTAGGGTTAGGGTTAGGGTTAGGGTTAGGGTTAGGGTTAGGGTTAGGGTTAGGGTTAGGGTTAGGGTTAGGGTTAGGGTTAGGGTTAGGGTTAGGGTTAGGGTTAGGGTTAGGGTTAGGGTTAGGGTTAGGGTTAGGGTTAGGGTTAGGGTTAGGGTTAGGGTTAGGGTTAGGGTTAGGGTTAGGGTTAGGGTTAGGGTTAGGGTTAGGGTTAGGGTTAGGGTTAGGGTTAGGGTTAGGGTTAGGGTTAGGGTTAGGGTTAGGGTTAGGGTTAGGGTTAGGGTTAGGGTTAGGGTTAGGGTTAGGGTTAGGGTTAGGGTTAGGGTTAGGGTTAGGGTTAGGGTTAGGGTTAGGGTTAGGGTTAGGGTTAGGGTTAGGGTTAGGGTTAGGGTTAGGGTTAGGGTTAGGGTTAGGGTTAGGGTTAGGGTTAGGGTTAGGGTTAGGGTTAGGGTTAGGGTTAGGGTTAGGGTTAGGGTTAGGGTTAGGGTTAGGGTTAGGGTTAGGGTTAGGGTTAGGGTTAGGGTTAGGGTTAGGGTTAGGGTTAGG
>NC_141023.1:68250000-68254675 GCF_052040795.2 Danio rerio
TTAGGGTTAGGGTTAGGGTTAGGGTTAGGGTTAGGGTTAGGGTTAGGGTTAGGGTTAGGGTTAGGGTTAGGGTTAGGGTTAGGGGTTAGGGTTAGGGTTAGGGTTAGGGTTAGGGTTAGGGTTAGGGTTAGGGTTAGGGTTAGGGTTAGGGTTAGGGTTAGGGTTAGGGTTAGGGTTAGGGTTAGGGTTAGGGTTAGGGTTAGGGTTAGGGTTAGGGTTAGGGTTAGGGTTAGGGTTAGGGTTAGGTTAGGGTTAGGGTTAGGGTTAGGGTTAGGGTTAGGGTTAGGGTTAGGGTTAGGGTTAGGGTTAGGGTTAGGGTTAGGGTTAGGGTTAGGGTTAGGGTTAGGGTTAGGGTTAGGGTTAGGGTTAGGGTTAGGGTTAGGGTTAGGGTTAGGGTTAGGGTTAGGGTTAGGGTTAGGGTTAGGGTTAGGGTTAGGGTTAGGGTTAGGGTTAGGGTTAGGGTTAGGGTTAGGGTTAGGGTTAGGGTTAGGGTTAGGGTTAGGGTTAGGGTTAGGGTTAGGGTTAGGTTAGGGTTAGGGTTAGGGTTAGGGTTAGGGTTAGGGTTAGGGTTAGGGTTAGGGTTAGGGTTAGGGTTAGGGTTAGGGTTAGGGTTAGGGTTAGGGTTAGGTTAGGGTTAGGGTTAGGGTTAGGGTTAGGGTTAGGGTTAGGGTTAGGGTTAGGGTTAGGGTTAGGGTTAGGGTTAGGGTTAGGGTTAGGGTTAGGGTTAGGGTTAGGGTTAGGGTTAGGGTTAGGGTTAGGGTTAGGGTTAGGGTTAGGGTTAGGGTTAGGGTTAGGGTTAGGGTTAGGGTTAGGGTTAGGGTTAGGGTTAGGGTTAGGGTTAGGGTTAGGGTTAGGGTTAGGGTTAGGGTTAGGGTTAGGGTTAGGGTTAGGGTTAGGGTTAGGGTTAGGGTTAGGGTTAGGGTTAGGGTTAGGGTTAGGGTTAGGGTTAGGGTTAGGGTTAGGGTTAGGGTTAGGGTTAGGGTTAGGGTTAGGGTTAGGGTTAGGGTTAGGGTTAGGGTTAGGGTTAGGGTTAGGGTTAGGGTTAGGGTTAGGGTTAGGGTTAGGGTTAGGGTTAGGGTTAGGGTTAGGGTTAGGGTTAGGGTTAGGGTTAGGGTTAGGGTTAGGGTTAGGGTTAGGGTTAGGGTTAGGGTTAGGGTTAGGGTTAGGGTTAGGGTTAGGGTTAGGGTTAGGGTTAGGGTTAGGGTTAGGGTTAGGGTTAGGGTTAGGGTTAGGGTTAGGGTTAGGGTTAGGGTTAGGGTTAGGGTTAGGGTTAGGGTTAGGGTTAGGGTTAGGGTTAGGGTTAGGGTTAGGGTTAGGGTTAGGGTTAGGGTTAGGGTTAGGGTTAGGGTTAGGGTTAGGGTTAGGGTTAGGGTTAGGGTTAGGGTTAGGGTTAGGGTTAGGGTTAGGGTTAGGGTTAGGGTTAGGGTTAGGGTTAGGGTTAGGGTTAGGGTTAGGGTTAGGGTTAGGGTTAGGGTTAGGGTTAGGGTTAGGGTTAGGGTTAGGGTTAGGGTTAGGGTTAGGGTTAGGGTTAGGGTTAGGGTTAGGGTTAGGGTTAGGGTTAGGGTTAGGGTTAGGGTTAGGGTTAGGGTTAGGGTTAGGGTTAGGGTTAGGGTTAGGGTTAGGGTTAGGGTTAGGGTTAGGGTTAGGGTTAGGGTTAGGGTTAGGGTTAGGGTTAGGGTTAGGGTTAGGGTTAGGGTTAGGGTTAGGGTTAGGGTTAGGGTTAGGGTTAGGGTTAGGGTTAGGGTTAGGGTTAGGGTTAGGGTTAGGGTTAGGGTTAGGGTTAGGGTTAGGGTTAGGGTTAGGGTTAGGGTTAGGGTTAGGGTTAGGGTTAGGGTTAGGGTTAGGGTTAGGGTTAGGGTTAGGGTTAGGGTTAGGGTTAGGGTTAGGGTTAGGGTTAGGGTTAGGGTTAGGGTTAGGGTTAGGGTTAGGGTTAGGGTTAGGGTTAGGGTTAGGGTTAGGGTTAGGGTTAGGGTTAGGGTTAGGGTTAGGGTTAGGGTTAGGGTTAGGGTTAGGGTTAGGGTTAGGGTTAGGGTTAGGGTTAGGGTTAGGGTTAGGGTTAGGGTTAGGGTTAGGGTTAGGGTTAGGGTTAGGGTTAGGGTTAGGGTTAGGGTTAGGGTTAGGGTTAGGGTTAGGGTTAGGGTTAGGGTTAGGGTTAGGGTTAGGGTTAGGGTTAGGGTTAGGGTTAGGGTTAGGGTTAGGGTTAGGGTTAGGGTTAGGGTTAGGGTTAGGGTTAGGGTTAGGGTTAGGGTTAGGGTTAGGGTTAGGGTTAGGGTTAGGGTTAGGGTTAGGGTTAGGGTTAGGGTTAGGGTTAGGGTTAGGGTTAGGGTTAGGGTTAGGGTTAGGGTTAGGGTTAGGGTTAGGGTTAGGGTTAGGGTTAGGGTTAGGGTTAGGGTTAGGGTTAGGGTTAGGGTTAGGGTTAGGGTTAGGGTTAGGGTTAGGGTTAGGGTTAGGGTTAGGGTTAGGGTTAGGGTTAGGGTTAGGGTTAGGGTTAGGGTTAGGGTTAGGGTTAGGGTTAGGGTTAGGGTTAGGGTTAGGGTTAGGGTTAGGGTTAGGGTTAGGGTTAGGGTTAGGGTTAGGGTTAGGGTTAGGGTTAGGGTTAGGGTTAGGGTTAGGGTTAGGGTTAGGGTTAGGGTTAGGGTTAGGGTTAGGGTTAGGGTTAGGGTTAGGGTTAGGGTTAGGGTTAGGGTTAGGGTTAGGGTTAGGGTTAGGGTTAGGGTTAGGGTTAGGGTTAGGGTTAGGGTTAGGGTTAGGGTTAGGGTTAGGGTTAGGGTTAGGGTTAGGGTTAGGGTTAGGGTTAGGGTTAGGGTTAGGGTTAGGGTTAGGGTTAGGGTTAGGGTTAGGGTTAGGGTTAGGGTTAGGGTTAGGGTTAGGGTTAGGGTTAGGGTTAGGGTTAGGGTTAGGGTTAGGGTTAGGGTTAGGGTTAGGGTTAGGGTTAGGGTTAGGGTTAGGGTTAGGGTTAGGGTTAGGGTTAGGGTTAGGGTTAGGGTTAGGGTTAGGGTTAGGGTTAGGGTTAGGGTTAGGGTTAGGGTTAGGGTTAGGGTTAGGGTTAGGGTTAGGGTTAGGGTTAGGGTTAGGGTTAGGGTTAGGGTTAGGGTTAGGGTTAGGGTTAGGGTTAGGGTTAGGGTTAGGGTTAGGGTTAGGGTTAGGGTTAGGGTTAGGGTTAGGGTTAGGGTTAGGGTTAGGGTTAGGGTTAGGGTTAGGGTTAGGGTTAGGGTTAGGGTTAGGGTTAGGGTTAGGGTTAGGGTTAGGGTTAGGGTTAGGGTTAGGGTTAGGGTTAGGGTTAGGGTTAGGGTTAGGGTTAGGGTTAGGGTTAGGGTTAGGGTTAGGGTTAGGGTTAGGGTTAGGGTTAGGGTTAGGGTTAGGGTTAGGGTTAGGGTTAGGGTTAGGGTTAGGGTTAGGGTTAGGGTTAGGGTTAGGGTTAGGGTTAGGGTTAGGGTTAGGGTTAGGGTTAGGGTTAGGGTTAGGGTTAGGGTTAGGGTTAGGGTTAGGGTTAGGGTTAGGGTTAGGGTTAGGGTTAGGGTTAGGGTTAGGGTTAGGGTTAGGGTTAGGGTTAGGGTTAGGGTTAGGGTTAGGGTTAGGGTTAGGGTTAGGGTTAGGGTTAGGGTTAGGGTTAGGGTTAGGGTTAGGGTTAGGGTTAGGGTTAGGGTTAGGGTTAGGGTTAGGGTTAGGGTTAGGGTTAGGGTTAGGGTTAGGGTTAGGGTTAGGGTTAGGGTTAGGGTTAGGGTTAGGGTTAGGGTTAGGGTTAGGGTTAGGGTTAGGGTTAGGGTTAGGGTTAGGGTTAGGGTTAGGGTTAGGGTTAGGGTTAGGGTTAGGGTTAGGGTTAGGGTTAGGGTTAGGGTTAGGGTTAGGGTTAGGGTTAGGGTTAGGGTTAGGGTTAGGGTTAGGGTTAGGGTTAGGGTTAGGGTTAGGGTTAGGGTTAGGGTTAGGGTTAGGGTTAGGGTTAGGGTTAGGGTTAGGGTTAGGGTTAGGGTTAGGGTTAGGGTTAGGGTTAGGGTTAGGGTTAGGGTTAGGGTTAGGGTTAGGGTTAGGGTTAGGGTTAGGGTTAGGGTTAGGGTTAGGGTTAGGGTTAGGGTTAGGGTTAGGGTTAGGGTTAGGGTTAGGGTTAGGGTTAGGGTTAGGGTTAGGGTTAGGGTTAGGGTTAGGGTTAGGGTTAGGGTTAGGGTTAGGGTTAGGGTTAGGGTTAGGGTTAGGGTTAGGGTTAGGGTTAGGGTTAGGGTTAGGGTTAGGGTTAGGGTTAGGGTTAGGGTTAGGGTTAGGGTTAGGGTTAGGGTTAGGGTTAGGGTTAGGGTTAGGGTTAGGGTTAGGGTTAGGGTTAGGGTTAGGGTTAGGGTTAGGGTTAGGGTTAGGGTTAGGGTTAGGGTTAGGGTTAGGGTTAGGGTTAGGGTTAGGGTTAGGGTTAGGGTTAGGGTTAGGGTTAGGGTTAGGGTTAGGGTTAGGGTTAGGGTTAGGGTTAGGGTTAGGGTTAGGGTTAGGGTTAGGGTTAGGGTTAGGGTTAGGGTTAGGGTTAGGGTTAGGGTTAGGGTTAGGGTTAGGGTTAGGGTTAGGGTTAGGGTTAGGGTTAGGGTTAGGGTTAGGGTTGGGTTAGGGTTAGGGTTAGGGTTAGGGTTAGGGTTAGGGTTAGGGTTAGGGTTAGGGTTAGGGTTAGGGTTAGGGTTAGGGTTAGGGTTAGGGTTAG
>NC_141024.2:2500-70000 GCF_052040795.2 Danio rerio
CCCTAACCCTAACCCTAACCCTAACCCTAACCCTAACCCTAACCCTAACCCTAACCCTAACCCTAACCCTAACCCTAACCCTAACCCTAACCCTAACCTAACCCTAACCCTAACCCTAACCCTAACCCTAACCCTAACCCTAACCCTAACCCTAACCCTAACCCTAACCCTAACCCTAACCCTAACCCTAACCCTAACCCTAACCCTAACCCTAACCCTAACCCTAACCCTAACCCTAACCCTAACCCTAACCCTAACCCTAACCCTAACCCTAACCCTAACCCTAACCCTAACCCTAACCCTAACCCTAACCTACCTAACCCTAACCCTAACCCTAACCCTAACCCTAACCCTAACCCTAACCCTAACCCTAACCCTAACCCTAACCCTAACCCTAACCCTAACCCTAACCCTAACCCTAACCCTAACCCTAACCCTAACCCTAACCCTAACCCTAACCCTAACCCTAACCCTAACCCTAACCCTAACCCTAACCCTAACCCTAACCCTAACCCTAACCCTAACCCTAACCTAACCCTAACCCTAACCCTAACCCTAACCCTAACCCTAACCCTAACCCTAACCCTAACCCTAACCCTAACCCTAACCCTAACCCTAACCCTAACCCTAACCCTAACCCTAACCCTAACCTAACCCTAACCCTAACCCTAACCTAACCCTAACCCTAACCCTAACCCTAACCCTAACCCTAACCCTAACCCTAACCCTAACCCTAACCCTAACCCTAACCTAACCCTAACCCTAACCCTAACCCTAACCCTAACCTAACCCTAACCCTAACCCTAACCCTAACCCTAACCCTAACCCTAACCCTAACCCTAACCCTAACCCTAACCCTAACCCTAACCCTAACCCTAACCCTAACCCTAACCCTAACCCTAACCCTAACCCTAACCCTAACCCTAACCCTAACCCTAACCCTAACCCTAACCCTAACCCTAACCCTAACCTAACCCTAACCCTAACCCTAACCCTAACCCTAACCCTAACCCTAACCCTAACCCTAACCCTAACCCTAACCTAACCCTAACCCTAACCCTAACCCTAACCCTAACCCTAACCCTAACCCTAACCCTAACCCTAACCCTAACCCTAACCCTAACCCTAACCCTAACCCTAACCCTAACCCTAACCCTAACCCTAACCCTAACCCTAACCCTAACCCTAACCCTAACCCTAACCCTAACCCTAACCCTAACCCTAACCCTAACCCTAACCCTAACCCTAACCCTAACCTAACCCTAACCCTAACCCTAACCCTAACCCTAACCCTAACCCTAACCCTAACCCTAACCCTAACCCTAACCCTAACCCTAACCCTAACCCTAACCCTAACCCTAACCCTAACCCTAACCCTAACCCTAACCCTAACCCTAACCCTAACCCTAACCCTAACCCTAACCCTAACCCTAACCCTAACCCTAACCCTAACCCTAACCCTAACCCTAACCCTAACCCTAACCCTAACCCTAACCCTAACCCTAACCCTAACCCTAACCCTAACCCTAACCCTAACCCTAACCCTAACCCTAACCCTAACCCTAACCCTAACCCTAACCCTAACCCTAACCCTAACCCTAACCCTAACCCTAACCCTAACCCTAACCCTAACCCTAACCCTAACCCTAACCCTAACCCTAACCCTAACCCTAACCCTAACCCTAACCCTAACCCTAACCCTAACCCTAACCCTAACCCTAACCCTAACCCTAACCCTAACCCTAACCCTAACCTAACCCTAACCCTAACCCTAACCCTAACCCTAACCCTAACCCTAACCCTAACCCTAACCCTAACCCTAACCTACCCTAACCCTAACCCTAACCCTAACCCTAACCTAACCCTAACCCTAACCCTAACCCTAACCCTAACCCTAACCTAACCCTAACCCTAACCCTAACCCTAACCCTAACCCTAACCCTAACCCTAACCCTAACCCTAACCCTAACCCTAACCCTAACCCTAACCCTAACCCTAACCCTAACCCTAACCCTAACCCTAACCCTAACCCTAACCCTAACCCTAACCCTAACCCTAACCCTAACCCTAACCCTAACCCTAACCCTAACCTAACCCTAACCCTAACCCTAACCTAACCCTAACCCTAACCCTAACCCTAACCCTAACCCTAACCCTAACCCTAACCCTAACCCTAACCCTAACCCTAACCCTAACCCTAACCCTAACCCTAACCCTAACCCTAACCCTAACCCTAACCCTAACCCTAACCCTAACCCTAACCCTAACCCTAACCCTAACCCTAACCCTAACCCTAACCCTAACCCTAACCCTAACCCTAACCCTAACCCTAACCCTAACCCTAACCCTAACCCTAACCCTAACCCTAACCCTAACCCTAACCCTAACCCTAACCCTAACCCTAACCCTAACCCTAACCCTAACCCTAACCCTAACCCTAACCCTAACCCTAACCCTAACCCTAACCCTAACCCTAACCCTAACCCTAACCCTAACCCTAACCCTAACCCTAACCCTAACCCTAACCCTAACCCTAACCCTAACCCTAACCCTAACCCTAACCCTAACCCTAACCCTAACCCTAACCCTAACCCTAACCCTAACCCTAACCCTAACCCTAACCCTAACCCTAACCCTAACCCTAACCCTAACCCTAACCCTAACCCTAACCCTAACCCTAACCCTAACCCTAACCCTAACCCTAACCCTAACCCTAACCCTAACCCTAACCCTAACCCTAACCCTAACCCTAACCCTAACCCTAACCCTAACCCTAACCCTAACCCTAACCCTAACCCTAACCCTAACCCTAACCCTAACCCTAACCCTAACCCTAACCCTAACCCTAACCCTAACCCTAACCCTAACCCTAACCCTAACCCTAACCCTAACCCTAACCCTAACCCTAACCCTAACCCTAACCCTAACCCTAACCCTAACCCTAACCCTAACCCTAACCCTAACCCTAACCCTAACCCTAACCCTAACCCTAACCCCTAACCCTAACCCTAACCCTAACCCTAACCCTAACCCTAACCCTAACCCTAACCCTAACCCTAACCCTAACCCTAACCCTAACCCTAACCCTAACCCTAACCCTAACCCTAACCCTAACCCTAACCCTAACCCTAACCCTAACCCTAACCCTAACCCTAACCCTAACCCTAACCCTAACCCTAACCCTAACCCTAACCCTAACCCTAACCCTAACCCTAACCCTAACCCTAACCCTAACCCTAACCCTAACCCTAACCTAACCCTAACCCTAACCCTAACCCTAACCCTAACCCTAACCCTAACCCTAACCCTAACCCTAACCCTAACCCTAACCCTAACCCTAACCCTAACCTAACCCTAACCCTAACCCTAACCCTAACCCTAACCCTAACCCTAACCCTAACCCTAACCCTAACCCTAACCCTAACCCTAACCCTAACCCTAACCCTAACCCTAACCCTAACCCTAACCCTACCCTAACCCTAACCCTAACCCTAACCCTAACCCCTAACCCTAACCCTAACCCTAACCCTAACCCTAACCCTAACCCTAACCCTAACCCTAACCCTAACCCTAACCCTAACCCTAACCCTAACCCTAACCCTAACCCTAACCCTAACCCTAACCCTAACCCTAACCCCTAACCCTAACCCTAACCCTAACCCTAACCCTAACCCTAACCCTAACCCTAACCCTAACCCTAACCCTAACCCTAACCCTAACCCTAACCCTAACCCTAACCCTAACCCTAACCCTAACCCTAACCCTAACCCTAACCCTAACCCTAACCCTAACCCTAACCCTAACCCTAACCCTAACCCTAACCCTAACCCTAACCCTAACCCTAACCCTAACCCTAACCCTAACCCTAACCCTAACCCTAACCCTAACCCTAACCCTAACCCTAACCCTAACCCTAACCCTAACCCTAACCCTAACCCTAACCCTAACCCTAACCCTAACCCTAACCCTAACCCTAACCCTAACCCTAACCCTAACCCTAACCCTAACCCTAACCCTAACCCTAACCCTAACCCTAACCCTAACCCTAACCCTAACCCTAACCCTAACCCTAACCCTAACCCTAACCCTAACCCTACCCTAACCCTAACCCTAACCCTAACCCTAACCCTAACCCTAACCCTAACCCTAACCCTAACCCTAACCCTAACCCTAACCCTAACCCTAACCCTACCCTAACCCTAACCCTAACCCTACCCTAACCCTACCCTAACCCTAACCCTAACCCTAACCCTACCCTAACCCTAACCCTAACCCTAACCCTAACCCTACCCTAACCCTAACCCTACCCTAACCCTAACCCTAACCCAACCCTAACCCTACCCTAACCCTAACCCTTACCCTACCAACCCTAACCCTAACCCTAACCCTAACCCTAACCCTAACCCTAACCCTAACCCTAACCCTAACCCTAACCCTAACCCTAACCCTAACCCCTAACCCTAACCCTAACCCTAACCCTAACCCTAACCCTAACCCTAACCCTAACCCTAACCCTAACCCTAACCCTAACCCTAACCCTAACCCTAACCCTACCCTAACCCTAACCCTAACCCTAACCCTAACCCTAACCCTAACCCTAACCCTAACCCTAACCCTAACCCTAACCCTAACCCTAACCCTAACCCTAACCCTAACCCTAACCCTAACCCTAACCCTAACCCTAACCCTAACCCTAACCCTAACCCTAACCCTAACCCTAACCCTAACCCTAACCCTAACCCTAACCCTAACCCTAACCCTAACCCTAACCCTAACCCTACCCTAACCCTAACCCTAACCCTAACCCTAACCCTAACCCTAACCCTAACCCTAACCCTAACCCTAACCCTAACCCTAACCCTAACCCTAACCCCTAACCCTAACCCTAACCCTAACCCTAACCCTAACCCTACCCTAACCCTAACCCTAACCCTAACCCTAACCCTAACCCTAACCCTAACCCTAACCCTAACCCTAACCCTAACCCTAACCCTAACCTAACCCTAACCCTAACCCTAACCCTAACCCTAACCCTAACCCTAACCCTAACCCTAACCCTAACCCTAACCCTAACCCTAACCCTAACCCTAACCCTAACCCTAACCCTAACCCTAACCCTAACCCTAACCCTAACCCTACCCTAACCCTAACCCTAACCCTAACCCTAACCCTAACCCTAACCCTAACCCTAACCCTAACCCTAACCCTAACCCTAACCCTAACCCTAACCCTAACCCTAACCCTAACCCTAACCCTAACCCTAACCCTAACCCTAACCCTAACCCTAACCCTAACCCTAACCCTAACCCTAACCTAACCCTAACCCTAACCCTAACCCTAACCCTAACCCTAACCCTAACCCTAACCCTAACCCTAACCCCTAACCCTAACCCTAACCCTAACCCTAACCCTAACCCTAACCCTAACCCTAACCCTAACCCTAACCCTAACCCTAACCCTAACCCTAACCCTAACCCTAACCCTAACCCTAACCCTAACCCTAACCCTAACCCTAACCCTAACCCTAACCCTAACCCTAACCTAACCCTAACCCTAACCCCTAACCCTAACCCTAACCCTAACCCTAAACCCTAACCCTAACCCTAACCCTAACCCTAACCCTACCCCTAACCCTTACCCTACCCTAACCCTAACCCTAACCCTAACCCTAACCCTAACCTCTAACCCTAAACCTTACCCTAGAACTCTAACCCCTAGAACTCTTACCCCTAGAACTCTTACCCCTAGAACTCTTACCCCTAGAACTCTTACCCCTAGAACTCTTACCCCTAGAACTCTTACCCTAGAACTCTTACCCCTAGAACTCTTACCCCTAGAACTCTTACCCCTAGAACTCTTACCCCTAGAACCCTTACCCCTAGAACTCTTACCCCTAGAACTCTTACCCCTAGAACTCTTACCCCTAGAACTCTTACCCCTAGAACTCTTACCCCTAGAACTCTTACCCCTAGAACTCTTACCCCTAGAACTCTTACCCCTAGAACTCTTACCCCTAGAACTCTTACCCCTAGAACTCTTACCCCTAGAACTCTTACCCCTAGAACTCTTACCCCTAGAACTCTTACCCCTAGAACTCTTACCCCTAGAACTCTTACCCCTAGAACTCTTACCCCTAGAACTCTTACCCCTAGAACTCTTACCCCTAGAACTCTTACCCCTAGAACTCTTACCCCTAGAACTCTTACCCCTAGAACTCTTACCCCTAGAACTCTTACCCCTAGAACTCTTACCCCTAGAACTCTTACCCCTAGAACTCTTACCCCTAGAACTCTTACCCCTAGAACTCTTACCCCTAGAACTCTTACCCCTAGAACTCTTACCCCTAGAACTCTTACCCCTAGAACTCTTACCCCTAGAACTCTTACCCCTAGAACTCTTACCCCTAGAACTCTTACCCCTAGAACTCTTACCCCTAGAACTCTTACCCTAGAACTCTTACCCCTAGAACTCTTACCCCTAGAACTCTTACCCCTAGAACTCTTACCCCTAGAACTCTTACCCCTAGAACTCTTACCCCTAGAACTCTTACCCCTAGAACTCTTACCCCTAGAACTCTTACCCCTAGAACTCTTACCCCTAGAACTCTTACCCCTAGAACTCTTACCCCTAGAACTCTTACCCCTAGAACTCTTACCCCTAGAACTCTTACCCCTAGAACTCTTACCCCTAGAACTCTTACCCCTAGAACTCTTACCCCTAGAACTCTTACCCCTAGAACTCTTACCCCTAGAACTCTTACCCCTAGAACTCTTACCCCTAGAACTCTTACCCCTAGAACTCTTACCCCTAGAACTCTTACCCCTAGAACTCTTACCCCTAGAACTCTTACCCCTAGAACTCTTACCCCTAGAACTCTTACCCCTAGAACTCTTACCCCTAGAACTCTTACCCCTAGAACTCTTACCCCTAGAACTCTTACCCCTAGAACTCTTACCCCTAGAACTCTTACCCCTAGAACTCTTACCCCTAGAACTCTTACCCCTAGAACTCTTACCCCTAGAACTCTTACCCCTAGAACTCTTACCCCTAGAACTCTTACCCCTAGAACTCTTACCCCTAGAACTCTTACCCCTAGAACTCTTACCCCTAGAACTCTTACCCCTAGAACTCTTACCCCTAGAACTCTTACCCCTAGAACTCTTACCCCTAGAACTCTTACCCCTAGAACTCTTACCCCTAGAACTCTTACCCCTAGAACTCTTACCCCTAGAACTCTTACCCCTAGAACTCTTACCCCTAGAACTCTTACCCCTAGAACTCTTACCCCTAGAACTCTTACCCCTAGAACTCTTACCCCTAGAACTCTTACCCCTAGAACTCTTACCCCTAGAACTCTTACCCCTAGAACTCTTACCCCTAGAACTCTTACCCCTAGAACTCTTACCCCTAGAACTCTTACCCCTAGAACTCTTACCCCTAGAACTCTTACCCCTAGAACTCTTACCCCTAGAACTCTTACCCCTAGAACTCTTACCCCTAGAACTCTTACCCCTAGAACTCTTACCCCTAGAACTCTTACCCCTAGAACTCTTACCCCTAGAACTCTTACCCCTAGAACTCTTACCCCTAGAACTCTTACCCCTAGAACTCTTACCCCTAGAACTCTTACCCCTAGAACTCTTACCCCTAGAACTCTTACCCCTAGAACTCTTACCCCTAGAACTCTTACCCCTAGAACTCTTACCCCTAGAACTCTTACCCCTAGAACTCTTACCCCTAGAACTCTTACCCCTAGAACTCTTACCCCTAGAACTCTTACCCCTAGAACTCTTACCCCTAGAACTCTTACCCCTAGAACTCTTACCCCTAGAACTCTTACCCCTAGAACTCTTACCCCTAGAACTCTTACCCCTAGAACTCTTACCCCTAGAACTCTTACCCCTAGAACTCTTACCCCTAGAACTCTTACCCCTAGAACTCTTACCCCTAGAACTCTTACCCCTAGAACTCTTACCCCTAGAACTCTTACCCCTAGAACTCTTACCCCTAGAACTCTTACCCCTAGAACTCTTACCCCTAGAACTCTTACCCCTAGAACTCTTACCCCTAGAACTCTTACCCCTAGAACTCTTACCCCTAGAACTCTTACCCCTAGAACTCTTACCCCTAGAACTCTTACCCCTAGAACTCTTACCCCTAGAACTCTTACCCCTAGAACTCTTACCCCTAGAACTCTTACCCCTAGAACTCTTACCCCTAGAACTCTTACCCCTAGAACTCTTACCCCTAGAACTCTTACCCCTAGAACTCTTACCCCTAGAACTCTTACCCCTAGAACTCTTACCCCTAGAACTCTTACCCCTAGAACTCTTACCCCTAGAACTCTTACCCCTAGAACTCTTACCCCTAGAACTCTTACCCCTAGAACTCTTACCCCTAGAACTCTTACCCCTAGAACTCTTACCCCTAGAACTCTTACCCCTAGAACTCTTACCCCTAGAACTCTTACCCCTAGAACTCTTACCCCTAGAACTCTTACCCCTAGAACTCTTACCCCTAGAACTCTTACCCCTAGAACTCTTACCCCTAGAACTCTTACCCCTAGAACTCTTACCCCTAGAACTCTTACCCCTAGAACTCTTACCCCTAGAACTCTTACCCCTAGAACTCTTACCCCTAGAACTCTTACCCCTAGAACTCTTACCCCTAGAACTCTTACCCCTAGAACTCTTACCCCTAGAACTCTTACCCCTAGAACTCTTACCCCTAGAACTCTTACCCCTAGAACTCTTACCCCTAGAACTCTTACCCCTAGAACTCTTACCCCTAGAACTCTTACCCCTAGAACTCTTACCCCTAGAACTCTTACCCCTAGAACTCTTACCCCTAGAACTCTTACCCCTAGAACTCTTACCCCTAGAACTCTTACCCCTAGAACTCTTACCCCTAGAACTCTTACCCCTAGAACTCTTACCCCTAGAACTCTTACCCCTAGAACTCTTACCCCTAGAACTCTTACCCCTAGAACTCTTACCCCTAGAACTCTTACCCCTAGAACTCTTACCCCTAGAACTCTTACCCCTAGAACTCTTACCCCTAGAACTCTTACCCCTAGAACTCTTACCCCTAGAACTCTTACCCCTAGAACTCTTACCCCTAGAACTCTTACCCCTAGAACTCTTACCCCTAGAACTCTTACCCCTAGAACTCTTACCCCTAGAACTCTTACCCCTAGAACTCTTACCCCTAGAACTCTTACCCCTAGAACTCTTACCCCTAGAACTCTTACCCCTAGAACTCTTACCCCTAGAACTCTTACCCCTAGAACTCTTACCCCTAGAACTCTTACCCCTAGAACTCTTACCCCTAGAACTCTTACCCCTAGAACTCTTACCCCTAGAACTCTTACCCCTAGAACTCTTACCCCTAGAACTCTTACCCCTAGAACTCTTACCCCTAGAACTCTTACCCCTAGAACTCTTACCCCTAGAACTCTTACCCCTAGAACTCTTACCCCTAGAACTCTTACCCCTAGAACTCTTACCCCTAGAACTCTTACCCCTAGAACTCTTACCCCTAGAACTCTTACCCCTAGAACTCTTACCCCTAGAACTCTTACCCCTAGAACTCTTACCCCTAGAACTCTTACCCCTAGAACTCTTACCCCTAGAACTCTTACCCCTAGAACTCTTACCCCTAGAACTCTTACCCCTAGAACTCTTACCCCTAGAACTCTTACCCCTAGAACTCTTACCCCTAGAACTCTTACCCCTAGAACTCTTACCCCTAGAACTCTTACCCCTAGAACTCTTACCCCTAGAACTCTTACCCCTAGAACTCTTACCCCTAGAACTCTTACCCCTAGAACTCTTACCCCTAGAACTCTTACCCCTAGAACTCTTACCCCTAGAACTCTTACCCCTAGAACTCTTACCCCTAGAACTCTTACCCCTAGAACTCTTACCCCTAGAACTCTTACCCCTAGAACTCTTACCCCTAGAACTCTTACCCCTAGAACTCTTACCCCTAGAACTCTTACCCCTAGAACTCTTACCCCTAGAACTCTTACCCCTAGAACTCTTACCCCTAGAACTCTTACCCCTAGAACTCTTACCCCTAGAACTCTTACCCCTAGAACTCTTACCCCTAGAACTCTTACCCCTAGAACTCTTACCCCTAGAACTCTTACCCCTAGAACTCTTACCCCTAGAACTCTTACCCCTAGAACTCTTACCCCTAGAACTCTTACCCCTAGAACTCTTACCCCTAGAACTCTTACCCCTAGAACTCTTACCCCTAGAACTCTTACCCCTAGAACTCTTACCCCTAGAACTCTTACCCCTAGAACTCTTACCCCTAGAACTCTTACCCCTAGAACTCTTACCCCTAGAACTCTTACCCCTAGAACTCTTACCCCTAGAACTCTTACCCCTAGAACTCTTACCCCTAGAACTCTTACCCCTAGAACTCTTACCCCTAGAACTCTTACCCCTAGAACTCTTACCCCTAGAACTCTTACCCCTAGAACTCTTACCCCTAGAACTCTTACCCCTAGAACTCTTACCCCTAGAACTCTTACCCCTAGAACTCTTACCCCTAGAACTCTTACCCCTAGAACTCTTACCCCTAGAACTCTTACCCCTAGAACTCTTACCCCTAGAACTCTTACCCCTAGAACTCTTACCCCTAGAACTCTTACCCCTAGAACTCTTACCCCTAGAACTCTTACCCCTAGAACTCTTACCCCTAGAACTCTTACCCCTAGAACTCTTACCCCTAGAACTCTTACCCCTAGAACTCTTACCCCTAGAACTCTTACCCCTAGAACTCTTACCCCTAGAACTCTTACCCCTAGAACTCTTACCCCTAGAACTCTTACCCCTAGAACTCTTACCCCTAGAACTCTTACCCCTAGAACTCTTACCCCTAGAACTCTTACCCCTAGAACTCTTACCCCTAGAACTCTTACCCCTAGAACTCTTACCCCTAGAACTCTTACCCCTAGAACTCTTACCCCTAGAACTCTTACCCCTAGAACTCTTACCCCTAGAACTCTTACCCCTAGAACTCTTACCCCTAGAACTCTTACCCCTAGAACTCTTACCCCTAGAACTCTTACCCCTAGAACTCTTACCCCTAGAACTCTTACCCCTAGAACTCTTACCCCTAGAACTCTTACCCCTAGAACTCTTACCCCTAGAACTCTTACCCCTAGAACTCTTACCCCTAGAACTCTTACCCCTAGAACTCTTACCCCTAGAACTCTTACCCCTAGAACTCTTACCCCTAGAACTCTTACCCCTAGAACTCTTACCCCTAGAACTCTTACCCCTAGAACTCTTACCCCTAGAACTCTTACCCCTAGAACTCTTACCCCTAGAACTCTTACCCCTAGAACTCTTACCCCTAGAACTCTTACCCCTAGAACTCTTACCCCTAGAACTCTTACCCCTAGAACTCTTACCCCTAGAACTCTTACCCCTAGAACTCTTACCCCTAGAACTCTTACCCCTAGAACTCTTACCCCTAGAACTCTTACCCCTAGAACTCTTACCCCTAGAACTCTTACCCCTAGAACTCTTACCCCTAGAACTCTTACCCCTAGAACTCTTACCCCTAGAACTCTTACCCCTAGAACTCTTACCCCTAGAACTCTTACCCCTAGAACTCTTACCCCTAGAACTCTTACCCCTAGAACTCTTACCCCTAGAACTCTTACCCCTAGAACTCTTACCCCTAGAACTCTTACCCCTAGAACTCTTACCCCTAGAACTCTTACCCCTAGAACTCTTACCCCTAGAACTCTTACCCCTAGAACTCTTACCCCTAGAACTCTTACCCCTAGAACTCTTACCCCTAGAACTCTTACCCCTAGAACTCTTACCCCTAGAACTCTTACCCCTAGAACTCTTACCCCTAGAACTCTTACCCCTAGAACTCTTACCCCTAGAACTCTTACCCCTAGAACTCTTACCCCTAGAACTCTTACCCCTAGAACTCTTACCCCTAGAACTCTTACCCCTAGAACTCTTACCCCTAGAACTCTTACCCCTAGAACTCTTACCCCTAGAACTCTTACCCCTAGAACTCTTACCCCTAGAACTCTTACCCCTAGAACTCTTACCCCTAGAACTCTTACCCCTAGAACTCTTACCCCTAGAACTCTTACCCCTAGAACTCTTACCCCTAGAACTCTTACCCCTAGAACTCTTACCCCTAGAACTCTTACCCCTAGAACTCTTACCCCTAGAACTCTTACCCCTAGAACTCTTACCCCTAGAACTCTTACCCCTAGAACTCTTACCCCTAGAACTCTTACCCCTAGAACTCTTACCCCTAGAACTCTTACCCCTAGAACTCTTACCCCTAGAACTCTTACCCCTAGAACTCTTACCCCTAGAACTCTTACCCCTAGAACTCTTACCCCTAGAACTCTTACCCCTAGAACTCTTACCCCTAGAACTCTTACCCCTAGAACTCTTACCCCTAGAACTCTTACCCCTAGAACTCTTACCCCTAGAACTCTTACCCCTAGAACTCTTACCCCTAGAACTCTTACCCCTAGAACTCTTACCCCTAGAACTCTTACCCCTAGAACTCTTACCCCTAGAACTCTTACCCCTAGAACTCTTACCCCTAGAACTCTTACCCCTAGAACTCTTACCCCTAGAACTCTTACCCCTAGAACTCTTACCCCTAGAACTCTTACCCCTAGAACTCTTACCCCTAGAACTCTTACCCCTAGAACTCTTACCCCTAGAACTCTTACCCCTAGAACTCTTACCCCTAGAACTCTTACCCCTAGAACTCTTACCCCTAGAACTCTTACCCCTAGAACTCTTACCCCTAGAACTCTTACCCCTAGAACTCTTACCCCTAGAACTCTTACCCCTAGAACTCTTACCCCTAGAACTCTTACCCCTAGAACTCTTACCCCTAGAACTCTTACCCCTAGAACTCTTACCCCTAGAACTCTTACCCCTAGAACTCTTACCCCTAGAACTCTTACCCCTAGAACTCTTACCCCTAGAACTCTTACCCCTAGAACTCTTACCCCTAGAACTCTTACCCCTAGAACTCTTACCCCTAGAACTCTTACCCCTAGAACTCTTACCCCTAGAACTCTTACCCCTAGAACTCTTACCCCTAGAACTCTTACCCCTAGAACTCTTACCCCTAGAACTCTTACCCCTAGAACTCTTACCCCTAGAACTCTTACCCCTAGAACTCTTACCCCTAGAACTCTTACCCCTAGAACTCTTACCCCTAGAACTCTTACCCCTAGAACTCTTACCCCTAGAACTCTTACCCCTAGAACTCTTACCCCTAGAACTCTTACCCCTAGAACTCTTACCCCTAGAACTCTTACCCCTAGAACTCTTACCCCTAGAACTCTTACCCCTAGAACTCTTACCCCTAGAACTCTTACCCCTAGAACTCTTACCCCTAGAACTCTTACCCCTAGAACTCTTACCCCTAGAACTCTTACCCCTAGAACTCTTACCCCTAGAACTCTTACCCCTAGAACTCTTACCCCTAGAACTCTTACCCCTAGAACTCTTACCCCTAGAACTCTTACCCCTAGAACTCTTACCCCTAGAACTCTTACCCCTAGAACTCTTACCCCTAGAACTCTTACCCCTAGAACTCTTACCCCTAGAACTCTTACCCCTAGAACTCTTACCCCTAGAACTCTTACCCCTAGAACTCTTACCCCTAGAACTCTTACCCCTAGAACTCTTACCCCTAGAACTCTTACCCCTAGAACTCTTACCCCTAGAACTCTTACCCCTAGAACTCTTACCCCTAGAACTCTTACCCCTAGAACTCTTACCCCTAGAACTCTTACCCCTAGAACTCTTACCCCTAGAACTCTTACCCCTAGAACTCTTACCCCTAGAACTCTTACCCCTAGAACTCTTACCCCTAGAACTCTTACCCCTAGAACTCTTACCCCTAGAACTCTTACCCCTAGAACTCTTACCCCTAGAACTCTTACCCCTAGAACTCTTACCCCTAGAACTCTTACCCCTAGAACTCTTACCCCTAGAACTCTTACCCCTAGAACTCTTACCCCTAGAACTCTTACCCCTAGAACTCTTACCCCTAGAACTCTTACCCCTAGAACTCTTACCCCTAGAACTCTTACCCCTAGAACTCTTACCCCTAGAACTCTTACCCCTAGAACTCTTACCCCTAGAACTCTTACCCCTAGAACTCTTACCCCTAGAACTCTTACCCCTAGAACTCTTACCCCTAGAACTCTTACCCCTAGAACTCTTACCCCTAGAACTCTTACCCCTAGAACTCTTACCCCTAGAACTCTTACCCCTAGAACTCTTACCCCTAGAACTCTTACCCCTAGAACTCTTACCCCTAGAACTCTTACCCCTAGAACTCTTACCCCTAGAACTCTTACCCCTAGAACTCTTACCCCTAGAACTCTTACCCCTAGAACTCTTACCCCTAGAACTCTTACCCCTAGAACTCTTACCCCTAGAACTCTTACCCCTAGAACTCTTACCCCTAGAACTCTTACCCCTAGAACTCTTACCCCTAGAACTCTTACCCCTAGAACTCTTACCCCTAGAACTCTTACCCCTAGAACTCTTACCCCTAGAACTCTTACCCCTAGAACTCTTACCCCTAGAACTCTTACCCCTAGAACTCTTACCCCTAGAACTCTTACCCCTAGAACTCTTACCCCTAGAACTCTTACCCCTAGAACTCTTACCCCTAGAACTCTTACCCCTAGAACTCTTACCCCTAGAACTCTTACCCCTAGAACTCTTACCCCTAGAACTCTTACCCCTAGAACTCTTACCCCTAGAACTCTTACCCCTAGAACTCTTACCCCTAGAACTCTTACCCCTAGAACTCTTACCCCTAGAACTCTTACCCCTAGAACTCTTACCCCTAGAACTCTTACCCCTAGAACTCTTACCCCTAGAACTCTTACCCCTAGAACTCTTACCCCTAGAACTCTTACCCCTAGAACTCTTACCCCTAGAACTCTTACCCCTAGAACTCTTACCCCTAGAACTCTTACCCCTAGAACTCTTACCCCTAGAACTCTTACCCCTAGAACTCTTACCCCTAGAACTCTTACCCCTAGAACTCTTACCCCTAGAACTCTTACCCCTAGAACTCTTACCCCTAGAACTCTTACCCCTAGAACTCTTACCCCTAGAACTCTTACCCCTAGAACTCTTACCCCTAGAACTCTTACCCCTAGAACTCTTACCCCTAGAACTCTTACCCCTAGAACTCTTACCCCTAGAACTCTTACCCCTAGAACTCCTACAGAGAACAGCTAACCTATGACAACAGTTGGCAACAACAGCTAAGCTTCCAACACCAGAGAGAACAGCTAACTTGTGCCAAAAATTGACAACAACAGCTATGCTTTGGTGTTGGAAGCTTAGCTGTTGTCACAAAGTGTAGCTGTTGTTGTCAATTTTTGGCACAAGTTAGCTGTTCTCTCTGGTGTTGGAAGCTTAGCTGTTGTTGTCACAGAGAGAACAGCTACACTTTGTGCCAACAGTTGCAACAACAGCTATGCTTTGACAACAATTGACGACAACAGCTAAGTTTAGGCTAAGCTTACAACGCCAGAGACTACAACAGCTAAGCTTAGGTGACAATTGACTACAACTGCTAAGCTTAGGTGACAATTGACTACAACTGCTAAGCTTTGACAACACTCGAAGACAACCGCTAAGCTTCCAAAGCCAGAGAACAGCTAAGCCAGAGACAACAGCTAAGCTTAGGTGACAATTGACAAAGCAACAGCTAGATGACGACGCAAGATCTAAAGCAACAGCTAGATGACAACAGCTAGATAACGACGATGAGATCTAAAGCAACAGCTAGATGAAGACAACTAGATGACGATGCAAGATCTAAAGCAACAGCTAGATGAGGACGACGAGATTTAAAGCAACAGCTAGATGACGACGATGAGATCTAAAGCAACAGCTAGATGAAGACAACTAGATGACGATGCAAGATCTAAAGCAACAGCTAGATGACGACGCAAGATCTAAAGCAACAGCTAGATGAAGACAGCTAGATGAGGACGCCGAGATCTAAAGCAACAGCTAGATGAGGACGATGAGATCCAAAGCAACAGCTAGATGAAGACAACTAGATGACGACGAGATCTAAAGCAACAGCTAGATGACGACAGCTAGATGAGGACGACGAGATCTAAAGCAACAGCTAGATGACGACAGCTAGATGAGGACGATGAGATCAAAAGCAACAGCTAGATAAAGACGACTAGATGACGATGAGATCTAACAACAACTAGATGACGAGATCTAAAACAACAGCTAGATGAGGACGACAGCTAAATGACGATGCAAGATCTAAAGCAACAGCTAGATGACGACGACAGCTAAATGACGATGCAAGATCTAAAGCAACAGCTAGATGAGGACGACAGCTAGATAACGACGATGAGATCTAAAGCAACAGCTAGATGAAGACAACTAGATGACGAGATCAAAAAGCAACAGCTAGATGAGGACGACAGCTAAATGACCATGCAAGATCTAAAGCAACAGCTAGATGAGGACGACAGCTAGATAACGACGATGAGATCTAAAGCAACAGCTAGATGAAGACAACTAGATGACGAGATCAAAAAGCAACAGCTAGATGAGGACGACAGCTAAATGACGATGCAAGATCTAAAGCAACAGCTAGATGAGGACGACAGCTAGATAACGACGATGAGATCTAAAGCAACAGCTAGATGACGACGACGAGATCTAAAGCAACAGCTAGATGACGACGACGAGATCTAAAGCAACAGCTAGATGAAGACAACTAGATGACGACGATGAGATCTAAAGCAACAGCTAGATGAGGACGATGAGATCTAAAGCAACAGCTAGATGACGACGCAAGATCTAAAGCAACAGCTAGATGAAGACAACTAGATGACGACGATATCCAAAGCAACAGCTAGATGAAGACGATGAGATCTAAAGCAACAGCTAGATGAAGACAACAAGATCTAAAGCAACAGCTAGATGAAGACAGCTAGATGAGGACGATGAGATCTAAAGCAACAGCTAGATGACGACGCAAGATCTAAAGCAACAGCTAGATGAAGACAACTAGATGACGACGATATCCAAAGCAACAGCTAGATGAAGACAGCTAGATGACGACGATGAGATCTAAAGCAACAGCTAGATGAAGACAACAAGATCTAAAGCAACAGCTAGATGAAGACAGCTAGATGAGGACGATGAGATCTAAAGCAACAGCTAGATGACGACGCAAGATCTAAAGCAACAGCTAGATGAGGACAACAAGATCTAAAGCAACAGCTAGATAAGACGACTAGATGACAATGAGATCTGACGACGACAGCTAGATGACGACGATATCTAAAGCAACAGCTAGATGAAGACGACTAGATGACGACGCAAGATCTAAAGCAACAGCTAGATGAAGACAACTAGATGACGACGATATCCAAAGCAACAGCTAGATGAAGACAGCTAGATGAAGACAACTACATGACGACGATATCCAAAGCAACAGCTAGATGAAGACAGCTAGATGAAGACAACTACATGACGACGATATCCAAAGCAACAGCTAGATGAAGACAGCTAGATGACGACGATATCCAAAGCAACAGCTAGATGAAGACAGCTAGATGAAGACAACTAGATGACGACGATATCCAAAGCAACAGCTAGATGAAGACAGCTAGATGACGACGATATCCAAAGCAACAGCTAGATGAAGACAGCTAGATGAAGACAACTAGATGACGACGATATCCAAAGCAACAGCTAGATGAAGACAGCTAGATGACGACGACGAGATCTAAAGCAACAGCTAGATGAGGACGACGAGATCTAAAGCAACAGCTAGATGAGGACGACGAGATCTAAAGCAACAGCTAGATGAGGACGATGAGATCTAAAGCAACAGCTAGATGAGGACGACGAGATCAAAAGCAACAGCTAGATGACGACGACTAGATGACGAGATTTAACAGCTAGATGACGACGACTGCTAAATGACGACGCAAGATCTAAAGCAACAGCTAGATAGACAACTAGATGACGATGAGATCTAAAGCAACAGCTAGATGACGACGACAGCTAGATGAGGACGACCAGATCTAAAGCAACAGCTAGATGAGGACGACGAGATCTAAAGCAACAGCTAGATGACGACAGCTAGATGAGGACGACCAGATCTAAAGCAACAGCTAGATGGCAACAGCTAGATGACGACGATGAGATCTAAAGCAACAGCTAGACGACGTAGATGAGATCTAACAACAGCTAGATGACGACGATGAGATCCAACAACAGCTAGATGACGACGATGAGATCCAACAACAGCTAGATGACGACGATGAGATCCAACAACAGCTAGATGACGACGACGATGAGATCCAACAACAGCTAGATGACGACGACGATGAGATCCAACAACAGCTAGATGACGACGACGATGAGATCCAACAACAGCTAGATGACGACGACGATGAGATCCAACAACAGCTAGATGACGACGACGATGAGATCCAACAACAGCTAGATGACGACGATGAGATCTAAAGCAACAGCTAGACGACGTAGATGAGATCTAACAACAGCTAGATGACGACGATGAGATCCAACAACAGCTAGATGACGACGATGAGATCCAACAACAGCTAGATGACGACGATGAGATCCAACAACAGCTAGATGACGACGACGATGAGATCCAACAACAGCTAGATGACGACGACGATGAGATCCAACAACAGCTAGATGACGACGACGATGAGATCCAACAACAGCTAGATGACGACGACGATGAGATCCAACAACAGCTAGATGACGACGACGATGAGATCCAACAACAGCTAGATGACGACGACGATGAGATCCAACAACAGCTAGATGACGACGACGATGAGATCCAACAACAGCTAGATGACGACGACGATGAGATCCAACAACAGCTAGATGACGACGACGATGAGATCCAACAACAGCTAGATGACGACGACGATGAGATCCAACAACAGCTAGATGACGACGATGAGATCCAACAACAGCTAGATGACGACGAGGAGATCTAACAACAGCTAGATGACGACGATGAGATCTAAAGCAACAGCTAGATGAAGACGATGAGATCTAAAGCAACAGCTAGATGAAGACGACGATGAGATCTAAAGCAACAGCTAGATGACGACAGCTAGATGAGGACGATGAGATTTAAAGCAACAGCTAGATGACGACGATGAGATCAAAAGCAACAGCTAGATGAAGACGACTAGATGACAACGCAAGATCTAAAGCAACAGCTAGATGAGGACGACAAGATCTAAAGCAACAGCTAGATAAGACGACTAGATGACAATGAGATCCGACGACGACAGCTAGATGACGACGATATCTAAAGCAACAGCTAGATGAAGACGACTAGATGACGATGAGATCTAAAGCAACAGCTAGATGACGACGATGAGATCTAAAGCAACAGCTAGATGAAGACGACTAGATGACGATGAGATCTAACAACAACTAGACGACGAGATCTAAAGCAACAGCTAGATGACGACGATGAGATCTAAAGCAACAGCTAGATGAAGACGACTAGATGACGATGAGATCTAAAGCAACAGCTAGATGAGGACGACGAGATCTAAAGCAACAGCTAGATGAAGACGACGAGATCTAAAGCAACAGCTAGATGAAGACGACTAGATGACAATGAGATCTAAAGCAACAGCTAGATGAGGACGACGAGATCTAAAGCAACAGCTAGATGAAGACGACGAGATCTAAAGCAACAGCTAGATGAAGACGACTAGATGACGACAAGATCTAAAGCAACAGCTAGATGAAGACGACTAGATGACGATGAGATCTAACAGCTACATGAGACTAGATGACGATGATGCCTAAAAGGACAACGACACCTAGATTCCATCTAAAAACAACCTAGAAGATGACAGCCTAGAAATAAACATCTAAAACAGCAATGTCTATAAGATACAATGCCTAGAAGATAGAACATTACCTGGAAGACAATGACATCTACAACTCAACACCTAGAACTTGACAACACTATTAAGACAACACCTAGAACTAGAGAACAGCTAGAACTAAATACCTGGAGAAATGTAGTAGTGTATGCAGTGTTGGTGAACAATGTGCTGTTGTGTGGAGGTGCTAATCACCAGTAGAAGACTGGGCATCATTTAAGGCCTGTTCGCCCCAGGCCACCGTCCCTGCGTGCTGTCCAAGTGGACCCAGGGGGGCTGAATACTTACCACTCCCCCAAGTGACCTTTTGTTAACACCGCAAGGTTTCCCAGGTCACCCGAGAAGAGTCTGCAGAAATCTATGTGGGGCCTACTCTGTCAAATGCAGAGAAAAGCTCCCAAGAACCCCAGATTTCTCCAGGGTAAATGAGAACCCTTGCCCAAATCAGCTGAATCCCACAAGTGGACTCAGGAGAACGAGTTGGCCTCGAACATTTCGGTGCCACCTCCTTTCCCATGGCTGATTTACTCTAGAATACTTCCAGTCAACATCTGGGAAGTTCAGAAAACATTCCCAAACGAGATCAGAGGCATCAAGAGCACGAGTCCTGACGCTCCACGCCTGCAAGTGTCAGGTCGAGGATCAAACTGGCGGTTACATCGCAGAAAATGTAACAAGCTTCTACCAGCTTTTACCTCTAGAGTTAATGCAAGAACCAAACCGACATCATTCTCACAGAGAACAACCGTTGGGAGCATTAACCCTGAAGAGAGACACAGGAAGGCTGACGTCTACCTTTTTGAGCGCTGTATTCTCAAAGATGGTGAGCTGTTTGGTTTTTGTTCTGGCAGGGGAGATACCATGATCGACAAGGTGTGTAGTTTGGTTAAGGCCCTTGTTTGAGGATTTCAGTTGCTTGTATGGTTTATCAAGATGTTTTAATATTCTTTGTGTTGTCTTAACTTTGGTCTTTATTTAATGACCTGTTTATTAACCTTTTTAAGTGATAATTTGTGTACTTCTGTTTGACTTTTTGCCTGAGTAGATCGTACAAGCTACTAAAATCATACAAAATGTTTCAATATTTATTATGATATCTTTACTGTTTGTTTCACTTGCATCTTCACTTGTTATCAACATGTATACTGCATTTGCTGTCCTTTTGAATGGAATTTTTTAGTTTCTTTTGTTGGCTTATCTGTGCATTTTCTGGAGATTATTACGTCTAGCTTGTTAAGTGTTCCTGAGCATAGATTGGTATACATCAAGGCTGATGGCTCTGGCGAAGTTAGATAAATTTACAACATCTTCCCTATCCTTGCATCAAGTCTAGGACGTTTTGGAGTAAGGACACAGAGCTGCGTACACGGACACACACTTGTCTGGCTATATACCAAAAAAAGCATTGATCTTACCTGTGTAGGAGGTTAGCCTTGTCTGTGGGCTTTGGCCTTATAACTTCAGAGGAAGTGTTTTACTGTTATAATTGTTAATCATGGTATGATGTGTGGCACCATTAGAATGGTTTCGATAAGAAAGCGTTGTTGAGATCGATGTTTAAGAGGTGTAAATTTTCTCTTTTCTTTTTTACTCCCTCAAGACCAGCTTTGAGGGAAATTTAAGACACTTTATCAGTAGTGTACCTCAGATTCATCGGGTGTTTCGACTCTTTAAACACTAGACACACTCCTCTGAGGCTATAAGCCCTGGTTGATCAATCCCAGGCCAGTGTCTTGTTGTCAATTTGTAATCGGGAAGTCACTAGATTCTTAATCTGTTTGTTTGGTTTTGTGTTATAATTGTTGATTGTGGTACGACGTGCAAATGCCTTTGGAATGGTTTCGCTGAAGGATCAATGGGTAAGGGTTGGGGGAGTAACCAAAAGAAAAACCAATCCCAAGACCAGTAGAGAGAGGGAAATGTTTGACACTTCATCAGTAGTGTACCTCAGATTCATCGGGTGTTGACTCTTTAAACCCTACACACACTCATCTGAGGCGATCAGCTCTGGTTGATCAATCCCAGGCCAGTGTCTTGTTGCCAATTTATGATAGGGACTTGACCAAATCCTCATTATGTTTGTTTTGGGTTCTGATATTTTGATGAAAAAATTGGGTTTTAAGAGGTTTGTGTGTTTTACAAAAAGATTTGGATCTCAAATGAGTTGAGTGAGGCTCGTCCTGCCCCAAAAATACTTGAGAAAAATGAATTATATACTATAGAGATAAATGTAAAGTGTGGGATTTTCTTTGTAATTTTTCTTTATTACTTTCTCTAGGAGAGAGTGACAAAATAGTAACAAATTTTGATATTGCTCTCCACTAGGGCATTAACACGAACCAGACTGATATCATCTTTGTCAAAGAAACTGCTGAAAGTAAAACTCAAGGCATAAGATCAGTCTAAGGCCAATGGCCAGGTGTTGAGAGACAGCGCTCTCAATCATGGTGACACACGTTTTTTTTTTTTTTTTTTTGCTCTTGTTTGTATATTATCATTCAGAATTTGATTACCTGATGTCTTCCTTGTTTATTGATGCTTTAATCATCGCTCATGAAGACCTTTAAAATCGCGTTTTATTAGAGAATAGAGCAGACACGAATGGCTCATTAGTATTCATGTTTCTGCACCAATCCGGTTTGTTCTCATTTGCATATGCTTTAAGTCTGTTTCAATCCTTCATATCTCTGTTGTTTTGAAATATTTAGAGTTCATTTTTTCACCATTTTAATCTAGATATTATGTAGAAACTGTTAACCCAACAAAAACTAATTACTGATAAAAATATTTTTATGGGGTTACCGTCTGTGTAATGCATAGCTGATTTAGTCCAGCTCCTTATAATCGCTCCAGTGATGTATAAAATTACAAATTAACATGTGAGACATAAATGATAAGAATTAATGATAATATTAATGATGATGATGATGATAATTACCATCTCTTAAATAATATATGGTCAGTGGAAAACTACATATTTACATAATATAGTTTCTGAGACAGTGAAGTATGTTGAATTGATGCTAGCATGACTTAGAAATATTTTAAGGATAATTGTAAACTTACATGTTGCTTAAAGATTGTAAGTAATCTGATAGCTCTTGATTTAGGGCCCAGAGAATTATGGAACAATCAAGAAATTCTCATTACTTACAGAGATTAAACAAGCATTTCAGGTGACATAAAAATTAATCAAATAATTTACTTGGTCATACATGTGGCCAATGGACATTCATTTAAACATTATAATTTTAAATTGACATTTTATATTTTGTAATATATATTTTAATACATCTCATTTGAATTTTAATATAATATTTTTCTATGCTTAAAGATGTTAGGTGAACAAAGGGATAAGGATAGTTTAAGGCTATTGACCAAGTGTTGAAAAAGCATTCTCAAAAATCGTGACTTCATCACCATGTGTTTGTATATTATCAGTCAGAATTTGATTATCTGATGTCTAGGTTGTTTTTTCATACTTTAAATCATGATACTTATGATTTTAAAAGGCTTTGTAAGCTTGTTTTAGTAGAGAATAAAGCAGACGAGAATGTCTCATTAGTATTCGTGTTTTTGCACCAATCCGGTTTGTTCTCATTTGAATGTGCTTTAGGTCAGTTTCAATCCGTCATATCTCTGTTGTTTTTGAATATTTTGTTTTCATTTTTTCACCATTTCAATCTAGATATTATGTAGAAACAGCGTTTAAGAAAAAAATAACTGTCATTACTGATAAAAATATTTTTGTGGGGTTACCGTTTGTGTAAAGCATAGCTGATTTAGTGCAGCTCTTTATATTCGCTCCAGGAGAACATTTATCTCACAAGTAATGATGACCAAAAATGATGGAAAAATTATATATTATTAATGGCTATGCTGGATTTTGTTTCATTACTTTGATGATGGATAATGATAATAAAGCATGCTCTGATGAAAATGATCATTCATTTACAGATAATTTGATAACCAGTAATATATGTGAACAGTGAGTGGTTAAATGACAGAAACAAGCCTCTTAAAATGAGAATTGACTTATTAATGTGATGGCATTATGGAATGTTCATGAAATAATCTGAAGTGTTTATATTAAAGCTTCTCCACTGCCTTCTGCTCCAACTGCAGCTCGATGAGTCCTCACCTGCACTTAAAAAGGTAAACAGGAGTATTCGTGAATAAAAGAGTCCAAATCATTAGTATAAAGGCTTGGTGTGGTGTGCACAGTGCTTTGTAGAAATTTACTTAGTGCAGAGTCCTGAAGGTGTAGTCCTAGGCGAGATCAGCTTTACCTCAGTTTAAGTGCAGATGTCCAACATGGAAAAGCCTAGGCCCTCCGAGCAAATAAAAAAATATAGTTACAGCAGTTCGCCATTTACAATAATTATTTATTCAAAGCAGAGTCTAACCAACCGTGTCATTTTCCATACATAGGGAGCAGTCCAGGATTATGATCTGGATCACCAACGACACGTTTGATCAGGCTCATAGATTCCACTCTTCAGGTCCTCCATCTGCTGCAGCCTGATGTTGTTCACCATTGCATGCAGGACGACAGTTCAGATGTTCATCAGTGCTGAGGATTGCAGGGACCTGTAGAGAGACTTAACAAAAACCTAGCTCGCACGAGCTACCATCAGTCAGGTAGAATCAACACATCTAGCTCAGAATCCTCAACCACAGTAAATGTAGACAAATACTAATGACAATATAAATGATAAGTATTAATGGTGTGTGGTTACTTAGAGTGTGAAAAGCTCTAGGAAATTGACCATGTAATTTTGTCTGACAGGAGTTCAGCCTAGGAGGCTCACAGAAAACCCAGGAATTAAAAAGTAGTTTGTTTAATTCATTTAATTGTTTTAATTCATTTAGAGCAAACATTCTACTGAACTGTTGAGGTCCATGTCGGTACGTGGAGGATGGTCCTTTAGTTTGTTTTGGATCAGGCTCATGACATCACTTTTCAGGATCTCCTGATCTGCTGCAGCCTGATGTTCACCACCACAGAGTACGACAGCAGATGTTCATCAGCATTCAGGATCACAGGAGCCTGCAGACACATTGACAGAAGCACAGGGAAAGGTTTCTAACATAGCCTTATTGCATTTAACCCTGATGTGCCAGATGATGGAGTGTTCAGTAATCAGTCACAATCCGTCTCAGAGCATAAAGCTGTTCTGGGTGGAGATCTGAGTGTTGGGCAGTGGACGAAAACCTCACTCTTTCCATGGTCCACTGCTGCACACAAAACAAAGAGAAGAGAAGCACTTAGCAGATGTGCCCGAGCGTATGGTCAAATCTCACCTCGGTAATTTCAGACCCAAAACTGACCATAACCTACTACAGCTTACCATACAGACCACAGTCAACTCTACCTGGAAGTCAAACATTAATACCTACCCATCTGGGTTGAGCTAGTCTCCTGGAGCAGTGAAGATGCTGCTGACACCTTGAGAAGAGAAACACTTACCAGATGTGCCAGAGTGTACGGTCAAACAAAATTCACCTCAGCAAAATCACAGACCTAAGATTGTCTATAAACCAGCTACAGCTTACCATGCAGAACAACAGAGTCAGCTCCACCTGGAAGACAAACTTTAATATTTACCCATCTGTGTCATGTACTTATGAGTAGAGCAAGTCTGTAGATGCGATCAAGCTGCTGCTGAAATGCTGAGAAGGGAAACGCTTACCAGGTGTCTGGGAGCATGCATTTAAACACAACTCACCTCAGCAATTTCACAGACCTGGGATAGACCATAAGCCAACTATTTGTCATTTTACAATTCAATGTAATGCAACTTCTCCATACAGACCAACATCAGAGTCATCTTTACCTGGAAATCAAGTGCTGTTGCATGCGGAAGATGGTTAAAGGCTTGGATCATTACTTACAGAAGAGTTTCTCTACAAACCTGCAGTTCAGGAATACACTGAAGTCACTTGATCAGTCAAAGAAAAATCCACAGCCAGTTTGACACCACACACTCCTCTTGATACAGGAGTTCAGCCTTGGAATGGCTAGTCATTGGAACTGCTGAGGAATCATATTAAAAATAATATTATTATAATATTAAAATTGGTTAAAAGCAGTTTGTCATCCACAATTATTTATTCAGAGCAGAGATTACGAACCATTTATCATCTTTGGTATGTAAAGAGAAGTCCTGAACTGATAATCAGGATAGCTTCTGGATAACTTATGATAGGATAACATCTTCAGGACCTCCATCTGCTGGAACCTGAGGTTTAGCACTGCATGCAGGACAATGAAAGCTGCAATGCTCATCTGCATTCAGGATTGCAAGGACCTGAAGAGAGACTTCATTAACAGGAGCACCAGGAAAACTGAGTGCACACCTTACATTTAATGGATTTAACCGAGATATACAGAACTATAGACTCACCAGTAGCTGCATTTACACTGTCGGGTCAGTGCAAGCCAGGGCTTTTATCAGGCTGGGCCACGCCAATAGCCTGTGAACACAAGCAGTGGGGCCGAAACCATGTCCGGTTTCCACTGTCGGCCTAGCAGCGCAAAGCATGTCACGCAAAGCTCACCACCAGACCGTCCCTGAAATAAATCACACAACCCACCCAGGTCAGTGTAAATCAGACAGGCAGATAAAACACCATCGCATCATCATGAAACAATTAAAATAAACACAACTAAAATAAACAAATGACTAATTACTGTATTGCATTACATTATATGTCAATTCGCACAGGTCTGTGTGTTCTCATTTATAATATTGGTTTACTCACCGACCCACTGTTGGCATTGTACATAGTGGTCCCGTCACTAACAGAGGGATGACCCAGCGCTCCATCCATGATATAAAAACCACAGAAATGTTTTGATAGTAACTCAGTATAAAATGTGTTTAACATCCTCGTTTAGATAGACACCATCAAACATTCAGCCCAATTCATCCAAGGGACCTAAAACGTATTAATAATTCCATAGGCTATGACACTTATTAGGTAATTTCCACTTCATTTAAGAGAAAAATGTAAGGATGTTGCATGATACTCTGTGATCTGAAGTAAAGGACACAGTTACGTGATTCAGGAAATAAGAGAAAGTAAAAAATGTAGGCTATATTTCATTGCAGATTTCCAATAATACAGCTCCAGATATCTAGTTTTATTCTTACATTTTGCCATGTCAAATAAAAACATGTGTAAATGGCAGCATGCTATCTTTACCAGACTCTGGAATCTGGACTCTGCCTCTCCTTTCACTTTATCCCGAAGCCCCAGATCCCCCTCTTTGACCCAAGGTATTCAGCGAGCCAAAAAAAAAGGCCAGCTGCTGGCCCTGAGGACTCCCTGCTTTGGCCCCAAAAAGTGACAGCGGAAACACGACTGGGCCCTGACACACTTTAGTCGCGATAGTCGAAACACAGCTAATGAGGAGTCTCATTCCCTTTTAGAAAGACAAAGTCCTGGGTGGAGATCTGTGAGGCTGGGAGGAGGAAGCATGAGGAAGGCACAGTTAAGCTGATTGGAGTATCAACATCATTCCACAAAACTTACCTCAGATGAGCAAACATCAGTGCACTTCAAGCAAGACTCAAATCCAAAAACTGAGCTTGCAGATCCAGCACCTCCAGCAAAGCTTCTTCACTGCCTCCTGCTCCAACTGCAGCTTGATGTGTCCTCACCTGCACTCAAAATGGTAGACTAGTATTGGTGAATTAAAATACAAGTATATTCATCAGTATTACTGCTGTCTGTAGTGCAGTGTGTATGCACATTATCGTCAACAGGCTTGTGATCAACCGAAAACAAAGAGGAAAACAAGACCTTGCCGCCCTTAAAAAAAAAATAATAATATACATTTACACATGCATATATACTCACAGCAAGAAGGTTGATGGTTTGAGCCTCAGCTGGGTCAGTTGGAGTTTCTGTGTGGAGTTTGCATGTTCTCCCCATGGTTTCCCCCAGTCCAAACAAATGCGCAATAGGGGAATTGGGTAAGCTAAAATTGATGACAGTGTATAGCAGGTTGCTCACCGGATGCGCCGCACCAAGACAGAGTGCACACATGACAGTTGGAAGTATCGCACACATTTACATGTTATTTCAAATAAAACTATTAAGATGGTGCTCTGTGGTGCAGCAGATATACTAACGTGTCCTGAGAAACCTATATTTAGAATTCTGAAATGCATGCCGCGTCACGTCAGAGCAGCGCATCTGCTGTGCGACCTCCTTATCAGTGTATGGATGTTTCCCAGTGATGAGTTGCAGCTGGAAGAGCATCCGCTGAATAAAACACGTGATGAATAATTTGCCTTTTCATTCCACTGTGGCGACCCCTGATCAATTGACCAAGGCAAAAAGAAAATGAATGAATGGAAGATATGTATTTGTGTGTTTTTAAATAGAAACAATATTTCTAAACATAATAATTGATATTCTTTATATAAATATTTCATTTTGGCCCAGACAATTTAAGTTTGTTTCATCAGCTGCAATGTTTAGCAGTTTAGTAGTGACCCAAGTAATATTTATATCCGTTTATACAGAACTAACCCTAACATGGAGACAGATCCACACACCGCCGCTAGATGGCGCCGCTAACTGTTTAGTGCTCTTGTGTCTGCAGAATATAATTGTTCCTGTTATTTAGCACTCTTTATTCCACGTGATAAATTAAACAGTTGTAATTGTTGACTGAATAGTAATTTAAGACCTTAAAAGTTTAAAGGCTTTAGAATATTAAGTCCAGATGAAAGTAGCCTAATATAATTTAACATTACACCATGAAAAGAAAACATACATCACTATAAAGACAATCCCTTTCCCTTTCACATAATTCTTTGCTATAATTAAATATATTTTTTTTTATAAATTTGTAATAGCCTATCATCTAAACTTTTAGGTAATAAATTTGAGCCACCCAGCATTAGCACTTAAAGCAGGCCCAGCCCAGCCCAGCCCGAGGATGTCATAACTGAGAGGGCATTTTAATCCCATAGGGGGCACTTAACCTGATGGCTAATGTTGGTCCTTTTTGCTCCTTTCATTTATTTATCAACATATTAGTTTGCATTGCTGCAGGACCTGCGGAGTTAATGCAGTAATATACTTTTAGTAATTATACTATGCAGTTTCAATATTACTGATTTTATCAATGAAGTCTAGGCAACGACACCATTTACATTAATTCAGACAGATCCTGGCTTCAGCACCAGAAGAGAGGTTTAAATTATGTTTTTCTTCTCATTTCTTTCCGTTTTATTTCAAATAACAAATGTTTAAAGTTTTCGGTGAAGACATCAACCTATGCCCATACATGCAAGCTGACCCACTAAATAAATCATAACCAAGTCATCACGCTTCATTGCCCAACCAATATGAGCATTAGGAGAACGTTAAATCTTACAACTGAAAGTAGTTTTAAAAATAATAGCCAAATGTGTTAAGTTACATTTTAATAGCAAAGCAGAGAGCTTGTCTACCTACCCAATTACCATTCAGCCTATCTGCACAGCATGCGAGAGGTGGATCTGAAGCAGATTCACCCTCTCACGCACTGTATACCTTTTTCATTTAGAACAATGTAAACTTGACTCACAGGTCGATCATCTTTACACTCATATGGCATTAAGGGTCCTAACTTAACTGCTGCTGCATGATGGATGTTCATTTTCACACCTGTAAGTGCGCATTAGCAGGGTCAAAATTAAAGCAAATATTTTTAATGGTTCTGTATTGTCCATTTTATAGCTTATTTCTAATAATAATAATAATGAATAAAATAAATGATCATATTGTTCATAGTGTACACTCTACACTGTCGAGCTAAACATTTTTATTAAGCTACTCTAATAATAATAATAATAATAATAATAATCCCCAACTAAAAACTAATGTGAAAATGACTGCCAGTTGAGTCTCTGCTAAAATTAATTTAACAGCAAATTTCTTTAGCAATTTTTTCCCCTTTAGAGCTGCAGAGAGTTGTATTTAAAGAATTAATTACCCAAAACATGACGCCTTCGTGTAATTTACTAGTGCAGTTTTCTCCAGTATGAGTTTAGAGTGTGCCTCCGCCACCACGTGTGCATTTATACAGGCGCACCCTGACTTGATGCAGAGACCAGACCTCTGAACTGTTCTTTTAATTTCACAATTTTCATGAATTAATTTTCACATTATACAATAAATTTGTGTTCTGAAAGTGGGAATGTCAGGAGTGTTAATAATTATTGTCAGAAAAAAAAATATTCAGTTGGAGTGACCCGTCACAGATTATTCAACAGCATAAATGACAACATGAACACAATTCAGCATCAATATAATTCTGCAAACTTACCTTGGATGAACAAGCATCAGCCCAGCAGATCAAGCTGAAGTCTGCAATCCAGGAACTCCAGGTAAAGCTTCTCCTCTGCCTCCTGCTCAAACTGCAGCTCCACTCCTCACCCACAGTCCTGTCAGACAACATCTGCAGGAGTTGAGCTTTGCTGGTTTGCAGACAGTCAGCACGGACAACCCTAGAAGGCTTACAGAAAACATGCCAGTAATTAAAAGATGTTTGTTGACAGCATAAACAGTCATTCAGAGAAAAGATTCTACTTTACCGTTAACGTCCTTGTCTGTAATAAGAGGACAATCCTTGAGGTTGGTTTTAATCAGGCACCTGACATCACTCTTCAGGCTGTCCTTCTACTGAAGCTTGTTGTTCAACATCTCCCATGCTTATCAGCACTGAGGATTGCAGAGACCTTCAGACAAACCTTAATAACACGAGCACTAGGAAAACTGAGCGGTCACCTTACCATTAGTGGATTTGGTAAAAATATTTCTAATCTATAGTAACTGATGATCAGACGCATTCAATCGCAGAGGTTCAAAGATGGATGGGGATCTGGAAGGCTGGGAGGAAAGAGCCTCAACTTCTGCTGCACATGTGGTGCACGGTAGCCCAGCACTGGAGTGAACACCTGGCCATGTCACAACCGGTGCACTGAGCCTGTACAGAAGAAAGAAAGAGTTGAGGTGTGGTCAGAGTAGCAGTGCCATGCTGCAAACATACCTCACATAACCGTCAGGCTAGTAAATTAAGCACCGATCCAGTCCTAGATCCATGAACTTCCAGCCAAGCTTCGCCACCTCTAGCTCAGAGTCCCCACACACTGAAAATATAGGCAAGTATTGATGACAATATAAATCACCGGTATTAGTGTAGTCTAATGCTCAGAGAAGAATTACCTGATAGTCAGGTAGTGCGAAGACTCCTGGAGATGTTGTCTGACAGGAGTTCAGGTCCAGCTCTGCTGGGGTGCAGACAGTCAGCACAGACAAGCCTGAGGCTTACAAAAAAAACAAGTTAAAAAGCTGTTTGTTTACGCATTATAACTATTCATTCTGAACAACAATTCTACGAACCTGTTATTGTACGTTATACATGGTAGATGGTCCTTAACTTTTAGTTTCCGTTAGGCTTCTGATGCCACTCTTCTCCATCTGCTGAAGCCTGATGTTGTTCAACACTGCATGCAGGACAACGTCAATGCTGATGCTCATCAGCACTGAGCATTGCAGGGATCTACAAAGATTTCCTTGTGATCACATTTAATAAAGTCTAAGTGCACAACTTGACTTTAGTGTATTTGGAACAAATGCACCAGACTATGGAGTCACCAACGATCAGTTTCATTCCATCTCAGGGGGGCAACGCAGTTCTGGGTGAATATCTGGAAATCTAGGAGAAGAGCCTTAATTTCTGCTGCACACATACCCCACGGTACCCCAGTGCTGGAGTGAATACCTGGGCAGGTCACAACCTGCGCACTGAGGCAGTAAAGAAGAGAGCTGAGATCCATGACCTTGATCAAGCCCCAGACGCTTCTCTTCAGGTGCCTGATGTTCACCACAACATGCAGTATGAAAGCTGATGTTATAAAGCCTTCAGAATCACATGAACCTGCAAAGAAACATTAACTTAAGCACTGGGAAAAGTTTGTGACTTGGCTTGGATGGATTTAGCCCAGATGTGCCAGATAACTGAGACTGATCGTGACTCTAATCATTGGCCACTCCGAGGAGGTAAAGTACTTCTGGGTGGACATCTGGAAGGTCGGCAGTGGAGGAGAACCTTGCCTTCTGCTTTACACATGGTCCATTGTACACCAGCACAGGAGTGAACACTTGGGTTGGCCGTTTACTGAGCCTGTGCAGAGGAACACACAGTTGAGCTGATTAACAAACCACAAACTAAAAATAGATAAGCAAATATCAGCTTAGTTAATCAGGCTATATTCAAATCCAAGAACTGAGTTTACAGATCCAGGACCTTCAGGAAAAGCTTCTCCACTGCCTCCTGCTCCAACTGCAGCTTGATGACTCCGCACCTGCACTCCAAAAAGTAACACTATCAGTGAATTTATACATATTATAAAATATATCAGTATTACTGCTGTCTTTAGTGCAGTGTGTGCACTCACAGTATTGTGAATCAACTCATCTCAGATAATATGAAGCATCTTGGAGATGTTGTCCAACAAGGATATAGATCCAGAACTGCTGGTGAGCAAACCATCAGCATGAAGTCCAGAACACTCAAAGGAAACATTTGTTGTTATAAAGCTGTTTGTTCTTCATAGCAGTACACCTCATCTTTAGTAGATATAATATAGATGTGCTTAACTGTGGAGTCGCTAATGCTCAGTCCGATTGCATCTCGGAGGTAGCAAAGCATTTCTTGTGGGGATGTGGAAGGCTGGGAGGACACCTTCACCTTCTGCTTCACACATGATCCACAGTAGACCAACACTGGAGTGAACACCTGGGCCTGTGCAGAGGAAGACACCGTTAAGCTGATTGTAGCATCAACATCATTCTGCAAACTTACCTCCGATGAACAAGCATCAGCCCAAGATAATCAAGCTAAAGTCTTCAATCCTAGAACTCAGCTTGCAGATCCAGAACCTCCAGGTAAAGCTTCTCCACTGCCTCCTGCTCATCTTCAACTTCACTCCCAGATCCACGTTCTTGCTGCAAAGCGTCACCACCTCTAGCTCCTCATCCACAATAAATAGATAAATAATAGTATGACAATATAAAATCACAAGAATTAGTGTCATCTATAGCATTTATAGTGTGAGAAATGCTCAGAAACTTTCCTACTAGCCAGATAGAACAAAAGTTCAGCTATGATGGGATGTAGAGCGTCAGCACCAAGAAGCCTAGGAGGCCCATAGAAAACACAATAATTAAAAGTAGTTTCTGTTGACAGCATGATAATCATTTATTCAGAAAAAAATGAACCACTAATATCTTAATCATTACAGGGAGGATTGTCCATTTTGATCAGGCTCCTGACACCACTCCTTAGGATCTCCATCTGCTGCAGCTTGATGTTGACCACCCCAGCGTATGACAGCTGATGTTTGAGCATTCAAAAAAAATCACAGCAACCTGACAAACAACAGAAATATTAGACACCCTTAATAGAATAGCTTTAGTGAATAGCTAATGATCAGTCCAAATCAGTATCATAGGGGGCAAAGTTATTCTGAGTGGAGATCTGGAAGATTGGAAGTGAAGGAGAATATTGCATTCTGTCGTACACATGGTCCACAATACCTTAGATAAGTAAATGCCAACAGAGTAGGTTTAATAGCTCCATTACCAGAAATGAGCTTACAGATCCAGGACCTCCAGGCAAAGCTTCTCCACTGCCTGCAGCTCAACAGCTCCTCACCTGCACTCAAAATGGTAGAGTTAAACTGAAAACATCAATATGAAAACAAGATGATAAATATATGATAAATGTACAAAGGCAGAGGTTCCTACTCTGTTCTCTTTGTGTTAAAAGGAAGAGACTCAAATTAATCTCTGCAACTTTAATCTAAACTAAAATTAAATTGTGGGAAACATTGGTGATCTTCACCTATTTGATCCTAAAAAAAAAAAAAGGAAACTGAGGTTTTCTTTTTTTGCACTAAATTGAAGGGACAAAAAGAAAATGTAAACCAAAAAAACCACACTCTTAAAAGGACCCTGCAAAAGAGAAACACTTATCAGATGTGCCGTAGCGTACGGTCAAACAAAAACCTGAGAAGAGAAACGCTTACCAGATGTGCCGAAGCGTACGGTCAAACAAAACCTGAGAAGAGAAACGCTGACCAGATGTGCCGAACCGTACGGTCAAACAAAAACCTGAGAAGAGAAACGCTGACCAGATGTGCCGTAGCGTACGGTCAAACAAAAACCTGAGAAGAGAAACGCTGACCAGATGTGCCGAACCGTACGGTCAAACAAAAACCTGAGAAGAGAAACGCTGACCAGATGTGCAGAAGCGTACGGGCAAACAAAAACCTGACAAGAGAAACGCTTACCAGATGTGCCGAACCGTACGGTCAAACAAAAACCTGAGAAGAGAAACGCTGACCAGATGTGCAGAAGCGTACGGTCAAACAAAAACCTGAGAAGAGAAACGCTGACCAGATGTGCCGGAGCGTACGGTCAAACAAAAACCTGAGAAGAGAAACGCTGACCAGATGTGCCGGAGCGTACGGTCAAACAAAAACCTGAGAAGAGAAACGCTGACCAGATGTGCCGGAGCGTACGGTCAAACAAAAACCTGAGAAGAGAAACGCTTACCAGATGTGCAGAAGCGTACGATCAAACAAAAACCTGAGAAGAGAAACGCTTTTCAGATGTGCTTACCATATACAGATGATCAGAGTCAGCTCTACCTAGAAGTGAAGCGCAGTTGCATGTGGAAGATGATTGAAGGCTAGGACCATTACTTACAAAACAGTGTCTGCCACCACCAGATGTTTACCACCGCATGTAGAACAACAGCTCCAACACACCGGATTACCGGCACCTACAGAAAAAACATCATTAACACAAGCATTGGGAATACAGTAATTGTGTGACATACCGTTAATGGATTTACTGCAGATGAGACAGACGATGAAGTGGCCAGTGATCAGTCACAATCATTCAAAGGGGGCAAAGCGGTTCCGGGTGGAAATCGGGAAGATTGGCAGTGGAAGAGAGACCCTCGCCTTCACACAGTGCACAGTACCGCAGTGCTGGGCTGAACATCAGGGCATGGCATGTACTGGGCCTGTGCAGTGGAAGACAATTAAGATAACTGGAGTGATCGACTCGGTGTTATTGATTTGATAACCAGTCTTAAGCTAGACGCAGTATTAGATGAGTATTTCTGCTGTCTGTAGTGCAGTGTGCGCACTCACCTTAATGTGAATTAACTTGAGTCAGATATTATGAAACATCCTGGAGATGTCGTGCGACAGGGGTTCAGATCCAGATCTTCTAGGAAGCGAACCATCAGCATAAAGCCTAGAACACTCACAGAAAACAAAGAATAAAATGCAGTTTGTTCTTTTATACCAGTATTATTTATTTAAGGAGAAAAAAAAAAAAAAAAAAAAGTCTACTAAACCATGCGTCCTCAGCGATGAGCAGTCCTGAACCACATGCAGAATCTTGATCAGACTCCTGGATTCCTCTCTTCAGGACCTCCATCTGCTGCAACCAGATCTTCAACAGTGCATGCAGAACAGCTCCATGCTTAGACCTGCAGAAACCTCATTAACACGAGCAACAGGAAAAGAGAACGAACAAACACACCTTACCTTTGGTGAATTACAGATGTGCCAAAACTATGGAGTCGCCAATGTTCAGTCCCATTACATCTGAGGGGCAAACCTGTTCTAGGTGGGGGTCTGAAAGGCTGGGAGAAGAGACCCTCACCTTCTGCTGCACACGTTCCACAGTACCCCAACGCTGGTGTGAACACCTGGGCCTGCGCAGAGGAAGACATCGTTGAGCTAATGGAGTATCAACATCATTCCACAAAACTTACCTCAGATAAGCAAACATCAGTCCACTTCATCAAGCAAGACTCAAATCCAAGAACTGAGCTTGCAGATCCAGCACCTCCAGCAAAGCTTCTTCACTGCTTCAACTGCAGCTCGAGTTTCCACCTGCACTCAAAATGGCAGACCAGTATTAGTGAACAAATATCATCAGTTTTAGTGCTGTCTGTAGTGCAGTGCACACTCACATTATTGTGAATTAATTTATGTCAGATATTATGAAGGATCCTGCAGATCTTCTGGCGAGTAAACCATCAGCATGAAGCCTAGAACACTCAGAAAACATTAGTTAATATAAAAAAGCAGTTTGTTCTTTTATACCAACATATTCATTTAGAGAATAAAAGTCTACTAAACCATGCGTCCTCAGCGATGAGCAGTCCTGAACCACGTGCAGCATCTTGATCAGACTCCTGGATTCCTCTCTTCAGGACCTCCATCTGCTGCAACCAGATCTTCATCAGTGCATGCAGAACAGCTCCATGCTTAGACCTGCAGAAACCTCATTAACACGAGCAACAGGAAAAGAGAACGAACAAACACACCTTACCTTTAGTGAATTACAGATGTGCCAAAACTATGAAGTCCCCAATGTTCAGTCCCATTACATCTGAGGGGCAAATCAGTCCTAGGTGAGGATCTGAAAGGAGAGACTCTCGCCTTCTGCTGCACACGTTTCACAGTACCCCAGCGCTGGTGTGAACACCCGGGCCTGCGCAGAGGAAGACACCGTTGAGCTAATGGAGTATCAACATCATTCTGCAAACTTACCTGGGAGGAATGAGCATCAGCCCAGTAGATCAAGATAAAGTCTTCAATCCAAGAACTCTTGCAGATCCACGACCTCCAGGTAAAGCTTCTCCACTGCCTCCAGCTCAAACTGCAACTCCACTCACAGATCCATGATCTTGCAGCAGTACTTGACCACCTCTAGCTCCTCACCCAACACTGTATAAAAACTAAAGACAAAATATAAAAATGTTATTTGATGGGTCTGTGTAGTGTTCAGAGTGTGTGAAATGCTCAGAGAAATTTACTTGGTCTAGTGTGGAGACTCCTGGAGATGATGACTGACAGCAGTTTAACTCCGCCTCTGCAGAAAACTTTAACATAAGATATTAAGACAAGCATTAGGAAAAGTTTGTGACTTACCTTCAGTGGCCAGTGATTAGAGTCCCAGTCAGTCTCAGAGGGGGCCAAGCGGTTCAGGGTGGAGATCTGGAAGGCTGGCAGAACCTTGCCCTCTGCTTGTCGCATGGTCAGCAGTACCTCAGTGCTGGAACAAAAACCTGGACAGGCCCTGTAGTGGGCCTGTGCAGAGAAAACAGTCAAGCTGATTGGAGTATTATTCCAGAACCTTACCTCCAACAAGCAAACATCAGTCCAGTACCTCAAGCAAAACTCAAATCCAAGAACTTAGCTTGCAGACCCAAGACCTCACCTGCACTTAAAGATAACAGTATTAGTGAATTAATTATAAATAAATAAATATTCTTCAGTATTTCTGCTGTCTGTAGTGCTGTGCACACTCACGTTATTGTCAATAAACTGAGGTCCGATATTATAAAGCATCCTGGAGAGGCAACAGGGGTTCAGATCCAGATCTTCTGTTGAGCACTAAGCCTAGAACACTCACAGAAAACAAAATTATAAAAGCAGTTTGTTCTTTTATACCAACATATTCATTTAGAGAATAACAGTCTACTAAACCATGTGTCCTCCGCAATGAGTAGTGCTGAAACCACATGCAGAATCTTGATCAGACTCCTGGATTCCTCTCTTCAGGACCTCCATCTGCTGCAACCAGATCTTCAACAGTGCATGCAGAACAGCTCCATGCTTAGACCTGCAGAAACCTCATTAACACGAGCAACAGGAAAAGAGAACGAACAAACACACCTTACCTTTAGTGAATTACAGATGTGCCGAAACTATGAAGTCCCCAATGTTCAGTCCCATTACATCTGAGGGGCAAATCAGTCCTAGGTGAGGATCTGAAAGGAGAGACTCTCGCCTTCTGCTGCACACGTTCCACAGTACCCCAGTGCTGGTGTGAACACCCGGGCCTGCGCAGAGGAAGACACCGTTGAGCTAATGGAGTATCAACATCATTCTGCAAACTTACCTGAGAGGAGTGAGCATCAGCCCAGTAGATCAAGATAGTCTTCAATCCAAGAACTCTTGCAGATCCACGACCTCCAGGTAAAGCTTCTCCACTGCCTCCAGCTCAAACTGCAACTCCACTCACAGATCCATGATCTTGCAGCAGTACTTGACCACCTCTAGCTCCTCACCCAGACTATAAATCTAGACAACCAATGACAATGTTATAAAAAAAAATAAAATAAAATAAAAAGATAAGAATGTACTCACTAGTCAAGTAGTGCAAATCATCCTGGAGATGTTGTGTGATGAGTTCAGGTCCAGATCTACTGTAGTGCAGACATTCAGCTTGGACGAGCCAAGGATGCTCACAGTAATCACCCTAGGAATTAAAAAGCAGCTTACATTCACAACATAACCATGAATTCAGAGCAAAGATTATACTGAACCGTTAATATCCTTGTCTTTAAATGGAGGATGTTCCTCAAGTTTGGTTTCACTAAGGCTCCAGACGCCACTCTTCAGGGATCTCCATCTGCTGCAGCTTGATGATCACTGCCACATGGAGTACGAGAGTTGATGTTAATCAGCATTTAGGATCACAGGAACCTGCAAATACATCATTAACGTAAGCACCAGGTGTGCCTAATCAAGTGTCTTATAATAAAACACCAATCAGTCTTGGAGGGGACAAAGCGGTTCTGGATCGAAATCTGGAAAATTGGCAGTGGAAACCCTCACCTCCTGCTACACAGATGGTCCATGGTACCCCAACACTGGAGTGAAGAGCTGGACAGGCGGTGTAATGGGCCTGTGCAAAGGAAAAAACAGTTAGGGTGATCAGAGCATCTCAATCATGTCACACTTACCTCATGAGTTAGCATTACCCCAGCAGGTCAAACAGCTTCATTCTCAGAACTGAGCTTGCAGATCCAGTATCTCCAGGCAAAGCTTCTCCACTGCTTCAGGTCCAACGGGTTCCAATCTGCAGTCAATTATAGATAAATCAAAAACATTTCTGGAAACTACTATAAGTACGGATGAACAAGATCTTAAATACCTGCTGATGTAGTAAGTAAGCCCAGAGAAGAGAAACGCTGACCAGATGTGTTGTAGCGTACGGTCAAACAAAAACGCTGACCAGATGTGCCGGAGCGTACGGTCAAACAAAAACCTGAGAAGAGAAACGCTGACCAGATGTGCCGGAGCGTACGGTCAAACAAAACCCAGAGAAGAGAAACGCTGACCAGATGTGCCGGAGCGTACGGTCAAACAAAAACGCTTACCAGATGTGCCGAAGCGTACGGTCAAACAAAACCCAGAGAAGAGAAACGCTGACCAGATGTGCTGTAGCGTACGGTCAAACAAAAACGCTTACCAGATGTGCTGTAGCGTACGGTCAAACAAAACCCAGAGAAGAGAAACGCTGACCAGATGTGCCGTAGCGTACGGTCAAACAAAAACCTGAGAAGAGAAACGCTGACCAGATGTGCCGGAGCGTACGGTCAAACAAAAACCTGAGAAGAGAAACGCTTACCAGATGTGCCGGAGCGTACAGTCAAACAAAAACCTGAGAAGAGAAACGCTTACCAGATGTGCTGTAGCGTACGGTCAAACAAAACCCAGAGAAGAGAAACGCTGACCAGATGTGCTGTAGCGTACGGTCAAACAAAACCCAGAGAAGAGAAACGCTTTTCAGATGTGCTTACCATATACAGATGATCAGAGTCAGCTCTACCTAGAACTGAAGCGCAGTTGCATGTGGAAGATGATTGAAGGCTAGGATCATTACTTACAAAACAGTGTCTGCCACCACCAGATGTTTACCGCCGCATGCAGAACAACAGCTCCAACACACCGGATTACCGGCACCTACAGAAAAAACATCATTAACACAAGCATCTTAATTTCTATAGCGCATTTACAATGTAGATTGTGTCAAAGCAGCTTCACATAGAAGATTAAAGTAAATTGGAAGGCGTGTCAAGAGTGGTTTAATCTTCACAGCTGAAACTCCAAACACTGAAGAGCAAACACATAGTTTCACAACTCCACAACACCCAAATCGTGCAAGCCAGTGGCGACAGTGGCGAGAGGAGAAAAAAAAAAAGAAATAGAAAAAAAAAAAAAACTCCAACAATTGGCAAAAGGAAAAAAAAAAATCTGGAGAGAAACTGGGCTCAGTTGGGCACGACCATTTCTCCTGGACGTCCGTCATGAAGCTGCATGTGGGAGAGGTCACCGGCTCTGCACTCCTCCATAACCACCACAGCAGCTGCTCAGGAAACATCCTGATCCAGGGCCTCAGGAATAATTAAAAAATAAAAAACAAAAAATAAAGACTAACATGAGCGCAGATGCCATTTAAACTATGATGTCTTTATGGAAGTGTTCCCAACTCCGGTTGCCCTAAATAATGCGGCTAACAATCCTTTAGAGGATTTGGATTTCTTCAGCATTAATGTTTTAGGTGTATGCTAATGCAGAGACATGCGTCTTTAATCTGGTTTTAAACTAACAGTGTGTCTGCTTCCCGAACTGTGCTAGGAAGGCTGTTTCACAGTTTAGGTGCCAGATATGAGAAAGATCCATCACATACAGCTGATTTTGATATTCTGGGAATAATCAATAGTCCAGAATTAATTGATCGTAGTGGACATGGAGGGGCTATAATACACCAGGGGCCTCATGTATCAACGCTGCGTACTCACAAAAACTTAGCGTACGCCAGGTTTCACGCTCAGAATCGCTCACATTTGGAACTAATAACGATGAACTGAACATGGGAATGTGCACAACTCCACGCCAACTTCATTGCTGGCGTACGCACATATTTTGTGCGTGTCTGTTTTATTTCCATTGGCGACTCCTAGAGGCAGTTGTGTTAAATTGCTCTCTACAAAGTGTCTGAGCCGTGCAATGGCAGCTGTATGAGACAGGTTCATCTAGCAGGTATATAAGGTTTCCATACCATACAGTTGAGCAGCCAAACATTAAAGCGCAATTTGCAGCAGTCGCCAGTTTCCCCAATGTAATTAATCGGAGCGATCTACTGCACGCACATTGCTATAAAGACACTATCTGAAGATGAATTTGCATGCATGAATCAGAAACATTTCCATTCAATAAATGTGCAAATAAAACATGATGCAGAGACTAATAAATGATTCCTACTTGTCTTCCTCGTGATAAACAGTAGGCAAAATCTGATATGTAGCAGGGGAAAAAAAGAAGAACAACTTCATCAGACGCTGGATTCGAACCAAGTTCATGCTTGAACGTGTCCAAACATGTTGACATGCGTTTAACGAGCTGCGCCACCCAGACAGTTAAGGGTACTGCAACGTTTTGCACCTATAAATCTCACTTTTTCTTTTTTAAATCCACTCAGTGCGATGTTCAGATTTAACTGTGTTAGCCGCGTCAGCTAAACTCTCCCACTTTTTTTCTTTTGTTATTAATTCCATAGAACAAACTTGCAAACACTGTTTTTCTCCGGTCTACCTCCGAAAGCAGCACCTCCAGCTCACATTCTGTTCAAAGTTTCTCTTTTGCTGGCTTTTGACATTGATTTTTTTATCTGAATTTAGTAATGAGGTATTAGTCATCCAGTGTTTAATATCAGCTATACAATGTTAATTTCGTAAATTCATACAAGTTATCTGGCTGAGAGGAGATATAAAGTTATGTATCAGCATAACAGTGGAAGGTAACTCCATGTTTTTTTTAATGATATCATCTAGCGGCAGCATATATAGTGTGAAGAGTAAGGGACCAAAAACTGAGCCTTAATTAAACTTAAATCATGATCGGACAACAGGAGGTTATTTGTAACTCTTAGCAGTGCGGTTTCTGTGCTATGAAATGCTCAATATAAACTGAAGTTTCTCATATGTATAATTTCTTTGTAGGAAGGAACATAGTTGAGCAGATACGACTTTTTCCTCGTGTCTTTGATAGAAAAGGCAAGTTTGAAATGGGTCTATAATTTACTAGTTCTTTGGCATTAAGTTGTGGTTTTTTTGGGGAGTTAAATGTCAGCTAGTTTAAAAGCTTTAGGAACGTATCATAAAAGTAGGGATGGTCAAAATGTTAAGAACAGAAGATGATTTGTAAACCTATCAATGCACAATAAACAATACATTAAATGGTGATCTGAAATGTCATCACTCAGCTGCACAACTTCAACATTATCAACATCCATACCATGTGTTAACATTAGGTCTAGGAAATGATTATGTCGATGAGTAGACTGAGACATGCCGTTTCATTCCAACTGAGGCTAGTATAATTAAGGCCAGATTTAAAAGCACCTTTATCTTTATGAAAATTAAAATCAACAATTAAAATGTTATCTGTGGGCAGTACTATTTCAGATAACAAATCACTGATAAATACAACACTATTACTGCAAATGAATTATAGATGGACCCTAAAGAAGTCTTCACCTGAAGGCTACTGTTACAAACAAGTCTCTTCTTAAAGGCAAGGTGAACGCATAGTATATAGTAATATTTTAGTGTCACTCTGCGATCAGACTTAAATTAGAATTCATTTGAAGCACTAGTGTTGTATATTTTTGTGTGCAATTTAAACAATACGTTTCAACCTAAATTTATATTGGCAGCTGTATATAGGCCTCCAGGACACCACACTGACTTTACAAAACATTTTGCTGATTCTTGTAACCAAAATAGCTCTGGTCACAGATAAAAAGATATAACTTTGGGGGATTTTATTATTCATATAGGTAATGACAAAGAAGCTTTAAGTCTGGCCTTCTTAAACCATGTCTGAGGGACTACTCATCGACATAACCATACACTAGACCGACTAATAATAATAGATAATGTTAAGTTGTGCAGGAGACTGATGACTTTTCTGATCACCATTTAGGATACATCAGTCACAACAGCAGGATCACTACACCCGGTCAGGAGCACAAATTTGTTTTTTGTTTTTTTTGTCACGACTAATTTTTTTTTAATGTATTAAACCATGTTTATGTTTTACAGTGATGCTTAAAAAAAATAAATAAAATAAAACCACTAAGTTTGTGATCCTGAATAACTCCTATACAGCAGTCCCAAAACATTGACACGCCATTACCCTGTCAGAAAAAGCCTAGTGTCTGGGAATGAGCTGTTTGCAGTGTCTGCTATAACTTTCATGTTGTTTTTGGTGTTTACACAGATGAACATGGCCACTGTTTAATGCACAGTTCAGTTAGGGTCTTATTGCCACATCATAGGGTGATAACATGATATATACCTTCAGTGGTTTCATGATGATAAATCCCACAAAATAATAACCCACCTGGAATAACTACAGTCCCCATCATCTGATCTAACATGAAGCAAGAGTTTGTGACAATAGCACATCTGCAGGTGTTGTCCCGATTCTTAGCCGTTAATTTTTTAAACACTTCTCCTTTACACTCGGTTTTAAGAGCCAAAAGGGAAGACATACAAAAAATAGATTTAGCTCTTAATCTTGTTTGTGTAGCTGCGCAACAGTAAATTTACTCTTCTGTGCTTGGACTTTTAGCTGTGAGCTTTAAACTAAACAGAATTTCTACTGTGAAAACTAGACCAACATAGTTAATTTATTACCATCAATGCTAAGCTGATTTGACAATGGACCTTGTAAAAGAAATGAAGATGAATTAAATCAGTGTCTCATACAAGAACTGAGCTTGCAGACATAAACCCTACTAGCAGAGCTTCTGTAGTATGGAGGGCACAGTGCTTTTAGTGACATGACTTACATGGTGCAGCATCCAGGAAATATTGTCCAACAGACGGTTGGTTTAAGCTCTGTTGGGTACAGTTACTTAGCAAAAGATTGCATCTGCTCAACTGCGGTACTTTTTACAGAGAAACAATTGTAAAAATAAAATATATGTTTCTTAAAGAATTTTCCCCTGATTGATGTTGACAAACTCTGATGTTACAACAGTTTGCACCATATTAATGATAGCATAGTTACCAAGCAGCCTTGTAGACTTAAGGGGGGTGAGGGACAGGAGAGTCAATACAGCTGCTAGAGTCCTTTCTAGAGCAAAGAAATATCATAATATTCCAGTTCTGTCATCACTGCATTAGCTCCCCATTCAATATAATATACATTTTAAAATCAGCTATCAAGCCCTGAACAGCTTAGGTCGCAGGGATTTCAGAAAGCTCTTGGTGTATTGTAGCCTTTACATCCACTATGCTTACTTCGCTTAGTCCCAAGATTTCAAAGTCAATTGTAGGCGATAAGTCTCTCAGTTTGCTCAAAGAAGGGGTCATGTCCAACTGAGCCTGGTTTCTCAAAGTTTAGTTTATTTCTCCATTTTAATCAATTGAAGGTTAGGTTCCTCAGCACTGTCACCACCGGCTTGCTTGATGCTTATGACGCTGCACGATGTTTTTGATCTCCTGTATTTGGACTTTAAGCAATGCCATTTAAACTAAATGTTAAAGAGTCCTGGAGACGTTGTCAAACAGAAGTTCATCTTAAGCTCTGCTGGGATGCAGATGCCCAACACTGAAATGCCTAGGACATCTACAGAAAGGGTGAGGTTGTTAACAGTAATTAATCAAATCACAATTAAATTAGACCAGACTAACCTTGTCTTTTCAGCATGTACAGAAACGTCTTAAAACGATCCAGAATACCAACAGTCATGAGCAGGTTACTGAATTCTGATCTTCAGACACTCCAGCCTTATGTTGCTCACCACTGCATGCAGGAGGATGATGGCTCCAATGCTCATCAGCATTCAGGAGATCAGACACTTACAAAGAGAAACTTCATTAACTTGAGCACCAGGAAAAAGATTACACACCTTACCTTTGTAGGATTTAATTCAGATGAACCAGACTATGGATTTACCAATGATCAGTCTCATGCCATCTCAGAGAGGCATTGCAGCTCTGGGTGGAGATCTGGAACAAGAGAACCTCATCTTCTGCGACACGTATAAACCACAGTAGCCCAGTGCTGGAGTAACACCTGGACAGGTCACAACCTGTAGCCCAAGCCTGTACAGAGGAAGAGAGTTGGGTTGGTTAGTGTCAGTATCATGCTACAAACATATCTAAGAGCAAGCATCTGCCCCACAGATCAAGCACAGATCACCTCTGATCCATGACCTTACAGCAAATCTTCACCACCTCTAGCTCCCACACTTATATAAAAACCACATGGCAATCATATTAGCTCAGAGCATGTAAAAGCTTAGCTTGTGAAACGCTCAGAGAAATTTACTTGGAGCACAAAGTTGTCTGACAGGAGTTCTGGTCCAGCTCAGCTAGGGTGCAGACAGACAGCACGGACAAGTCTAGGAGGCAGACAAAAACAAAAACACAGCAGTAATTAAAAGCCATGCATGTTCACCGCAGGATAACCCTTCATTCAGAGCAAAGATTCTACTGAACCCATAATATTCTTGTCAGTACGTAGAAGACTGGTTTCCATCAGGTTCCCAACACCACTCTTCAGAATGTCCTTCTGCAGCAGCCCGATGTTCACCACTCCAGAGTACAACAGCTAATGTTCACCAGCATTCAGGATCACTGGAGCCTGCAGAGATGCATCAACATGAGCACTGGGGAAACAGACCTGCAATGGATAATAAATTAGCCCAGGAGGCAAAGCACTTCTGGGTGGACATCTAAAAAGCAGTCAGTAAGGAGAACCTTACCTTCTGCTTTACACATGGTCCACCAGCACTGGAGTAATATTTGAACTGGTCATTTACGGAGCCTGTGCAGAGAAACAAAGTTGAGCTAATCGGAGTATTAAACCAAACTAATAGATAAACGTATGCGTCGTTAAAAAGCAAAACTCAAATCCAAGACGTGCATGCAGATTCAGGACCTCCAGGCAAATCTTCGACTGACTCCTTCCCAACATTCAGCTAAAAGCCTTCCCAGCACTCGAAAAAGGTAAAACAGTTTATTCACTTATACATTCATCAGTATTACTGCTGTCTGTAGTGTGCGCACTTACGTCATGTATTAACTTAGGTCAGATATTATGAAGCGTCCCATTACACCAGAGGGGAAAACCAGTAGGGGGAGATCTGGAAGGCTGGGTGAAGGCCCTCTCCTTTGCTGCACATGTTCCACAGTACCCTAGCGCTGGTGTGAACACCTGGGCCTGTGCAGAAGACATCATTGAGCTCATTAGCCGCATTTCCACTATCAGGCCAGTGCGAGCCAGGGCTTATATCGGGCCAGGCCAATCGCCCGGGAGGTTGAGCAGTGAGGCCGAAATCATGTCGCGTTTCCACTGTGGGGCTTGTAGCTGGCAGCGCGTCACGCAAACCCCGCCCCCAAAACATCCCCCGAATCAAACGTCATTCAAACCGCCCACTTCAGCGAGAATCATGCAGATAAAGCACACCATCACATCATCACGAAACTATTAAAATTAGGACAACCAAAACAAACAAATTACACGTTACTGTACAGCAGTACAACGCATGTCTATACGCACATGCCTGTGTGTTTTCATTCATCATATTCATTTACTCGCCGACCCACTGGCATCGAAATCCAGTGGTCTTGCCACCAACGAAGGGACCCGGAGCACAGGGAGTGCACACATCCATAATATAACACCACATATATAAATTTCTCCGTTAATAACTCGATATAAAATGTATTTTATAACATCTTCTAGACAGAATCTGTCCAACATTCATCCCAAATGCTCCGGAGAGAACTGAAACATGATTTTTTCCCCCTATAGGCTTTATTACTCTTCATAGGTGATTCCCTTTATTTAAAGATGTTGCTTATTATATCTTAAGTAAAGGAAAGTGTTCAGTGTTTCAGCACATAAGAGCAGCACGTAATAAAATATAGCCTATTTCGTTGCGCTCAGCAGCAATGCACTAATAAAGCTCTTTATGTATTTAAAATTTCCTTTTTTAATTTTACCACGTCATATAAAAACACACACACTTGTTTGAGGACACAGAACACATTTTGAACTTGCAGTTTTTCCCGTCCAAAAAGTGCTGCGCGGCTGCAGACAGGAAAAAAAAGGTCGCCTATTTCTGCTTTCACTCACCCCGAAAATGCTCTATTTTCATGATTTGATTAATTTCATCGTATCCAAATACTTTATAAATAATATTTAAAACATTTTCCGGTGTTTATTTATTTTTATTTTTTTAGAAAATATCTAAAATCTTTTTTTCAAAGAGGCTTTTGAAAAATGAAAGTTTAATATAAATTTGAAACAGTTTGATATAGTACCTAATTTTTATAGCTATAGCTTTTGTTAGTTTTATATTGGTTTATTTATTTAATGTTATTTTATTATAGGCCTATCTAATATTTGTAATTCTTTAAATTATTTCAATATAGGGCTATTTTATCTAGATATGACACTATTGTTTTGAGCCTACAAAAGTGGACATGAAATTTGTAAAGTTTAATGTCCAACTGTTGTATTCATATAGTGTATTATCTCGAAAATAAATTAAAACAATAAAAATAAGAAAAAAGCCGCTCGCGGCATCAACAGAGCTATGAATGGAGCGCTCTTTTTTTTTTTTTCGGTCTCACACACATACACAGGCATCTAAACGCGCAAAAACACACTTACAGTATTAAACTTGACAAAACCTCTTGAAAACCTTTACTGTCTGCTGTGTCTTTAATATGGTGTAAAGATTATTATGCGTTATTGAAACAAAGATGCAGCAAAGAAAGATCATTTTATGCAACAGCCTACATTTAAAAGAGAAACTTAAGGGCGATCATATGCAAAAAAGACCCCAGCCTATAATTTGTTCCAGATGTTTTCTTTCCCTTATTTATTTATTTGTTTGGCGCATGTACTCGAGTGCGATCGGAAAACTGTGCCCGCCTCTCCTTTCACTCCGCCCCGAAGCCCCGGCTGGCCCTCCTTGGCCCAAGGTATTCGGCGGGCCGAAAAAGGCTGGCCGTTGGCCCTGAGAAAGCCCCGCTTTGGCCCGATTAGGCCCCGGAAGTGACAGTGGAAACGCCACTGGCCTTGGCTCGCTCGCTTTAGGCACGATAGTGGAAACGCGGCTATTGACACAACATTCTGCAAACTTACCTTAAATGAACAAGCGTCAGCCCAGTAGATCCAGGACCTCCAGGAAAACCTTTACACTCCCTGCTTAAACTGCAGCTCCACTCGCAGTGCAATGTTCTTCCAGCCAAGCTTCACAACTTAAACCTCCTCACTATTAAAATATATATATATATTTTTTTTTAAATGTTAATTGATGGGTCTGTTTAGTGTTTAGAGTGTGTGAAATGCTGAGAGAAATTTACCTGGTCGATGGTGAAAACTCCTAGAGATGTTTAACTACAGCTCTGCACCAAAAAAAAAAAAAAAAAAAAAAAAAGATTAGGACAAGCATTAAAAGTTTGACCAACCTCACTGGATTTAAACATTGTGTCCTCCGCGATGAGCAGTCCTGAACCACATGCAGAATCTTGATCAGACTCCTGGATTCCTCTCTTCAGGACCTCCATCTGCTGCAACCAGATCTTCAACAGTGCATGCAGAACAGCTCCATGCTTAGACCTGCAGAAACCTCATTAACACGAGCAACAGGAAAAGAGAACAAACACACCTTACCTTTAGTGAATTACAGATGTGCCAAAACTATGGAGTCGCCAATGTTCAGTCCCATTACGTTCTAAATGGGGATCTTGAAGGCTGGAGAGGACAGACCTTTTGCTACACACGTTCCCTGGTACCCCAGCGCTGGTGAACACCTAGGCCTGTGCAGGAGGACAGTGTTAAGCCCTCATTGGAGAATCAACATTCTGCAAACTTACCTCTGTAGACCAGCTTGATCTACTGGGCTGATGCTTGTTCATCTAAGGACCATGTGAAGATCCAGGAACTCCAAACAAAGATTCGACCGACCTCTGCTCCAACTGCAGCTCAAGCCTTCACCTGCACTCAAAAAAAGATGACCGTATTAGAAATTTAATTTAATCAGAATTACTGCTGTCTGTAGTGCAGTGCAAACTGTTGTATTAACTTGTCTGACATTATGAAGGATCCTGGAGATGTCATGCAACAGGGGTTCAGATCCAGATCTGCTGGGCAGCAAAACATCAGCATTAAGCCTGGAACACTCACAAAAAATAGTTAAGAGTAGTTTGTTCTTTTAAGCCAGTATATTGATTTAAAGAAATGTCTACTAACCCATGTGTACTCTGCCAATAGAAGTCCTGATCAGACTCCTGGATTCCTTTCTTCTGGACCTCCATCTGCTGCAACCAGATCTTCTACGGTGCATGGAGAACAGCTCCATGCTTAGAGTTCCGCATTGCAGGGACCTGCAGAAACATCATTAACATGTGCGCACACCTTACCTTAAGTGGAAAAAAGATGTACCAAACTCATCCTCAATGTTCAGTCCCATTACATCTGAGGCAAGTGTTCTTGGTGGGAATCTGTAAAGCCGGGAGGAGACCCTCACCTTCTGCCGCACATTACACTGTACCCAAATCGCTGGTGTGAACACCTGGGCAAAGTAGGACAACATTAAGCTCATTGGATCAACATCATGCGAACTTGCCTCAGATGAACAAGCATCAGCCCAGTAGATCAAGCAGGTCTTATATACAAAAGAACCAAGCAGTAAGATCCAGGAAATCCAGGCATAACTTCTACACTGCTTCCTGCTCAAACTTCAGCTCCACTTGCAGTTCAATGATCTTTCAGCAAAGCTTCACGACCTCAAGCTCCTCACCCACACTAAAAGGAGAGAAAGTGTTAGTGTGAAATGCTCAGAGAAATTTACTTACTCATTTCCAGGAGTTTTCACACCAGGAGTGACAAGTGTAACTCCAGCTCTGCAGAAAACATTAACAAGATAGTAAAGAATCATGAGGAAAATGACTTGCCTTCAATGGATTTAACCCAGATGTGCCAGATGAAGCAGAAAATGTTTAGAGTTAGTCAGTCTCAGAAGGGGCCAAGAGGGTCAGGGTGGAGATCAGGAGGCAAGGTTCAACTGCCAGACTTCCAGCAGTTCACATGGTCCACAGTACCCCAGCAGCCCATGTACCATGTCTGTATAGAGGAAGACACAGTTAAGCTGATTTTAGTATTAACATCATTCCACAAAATTTACCTCAGATAAGCAAACATCAGTCCACTTCATCAAGCAAGACTCAAACCCAAGAACTGAGCTTGCAGATCCAGCACCTCCAGCAAAGCTTCTTCACTGCTTCTCCAACTGCAGCTCGAGTTCCCACCTGCACTCAAAATGGCAGACCAGTATTAGTGGACAAAATATCATCAGTTTTAGTGCTGTCTGTAGTGTAGTGCACTCACATTATTGTGAATTAATTTATGTCAGATATTATGAAGGATCCTGCAGATCTTCTGGCGAGTAAACCATCAGCATGAAGCCTAGAACACTCAGAAAACATTGGTTAATATAAAAAAGCATTTTGTTCTTTTATACGAACATATTCATTTAGAGAATAAAAGTCTACTAAACCATGTGTCCTCCGCGATGAGCAGTCCTGAACCACGTGCAGCACCTTGATCAGACTCCTGGATTCCTCTCTTCAGGACCTCCATCTGCTGCAACCAGATCTTCAACAGTGCATGCAGAACAGCTCCATGCTTAGACCTGCAGAAACCTCATTAACACGAGCAACAGGAAAAGAGAACGAACAAATACACCTTACCTTTAGTGAATTACAGATGTGCCGAAACTATGAAGTCCCCAATGTTCAGTCCCATTACATCTGAGGGGCAAATCAGTCCTAGGTGAGGATCTGAAAGGAGAGACTCTCGCCTTCTGCTGCACACGTTCCACAGTACCCCAGCGCTGGTGTGAACACCCGGGCCTGCGCAGAGGAAGACATCGTTGAGCTAATGGAGTATCAACATCATTCTGCAAACTTACCTGAGGAATGAGCATCAGCCCAGTAGATCAAGATAAAGTCTTCAATCCAAGAACTCTTGCAGATCCACGACCTCCAGGTAAAGCTTCTCCACTGCCTCCAGCTCAAACTGCAACTCCACTCACAGATCCATGATCTTGCAGCAGTACTTGACCACCTCTAGCTCCTCACCCAACACTGTATAAAAACTAAAGACAAAATATGAAAATGTTATTTGATGGGTCTGTGTAGTGTTCAGAGTGTGTGAAATGCTCAGAGAAATTTACTTGGTCTAGTGTGGAGACTCCTGGAGATGATGACTGACAGCAGTTTAACTCAGCCTCTGCAGAAAACTTTAACATAAGATATTAAGACAAGCATTAGGAAAAGTTTGTGACTTACCTTCAGTGGCCAATGTTTAGAGTTCCAGTCAGTCTCAGAGGGGGCCAAGCGGTTCAGGGTGGAGATCTGGAAGGCTGGCAGAACCTTGCCCTCTGCTTGTCGCATGGTCCGCAGTACCTCAGTGCTGGAACAAAAACCTGGACAGGCCCTGTAGTGGGCCTGTGCAGAGAAAACAGTCAAGCTGATTGGAGTATTATTCCAGAACCTTACCTCCAACAAGCAAACATCAGTCCAGTACCTCAAGCAAAACTCAAATCCAAGAACTTAGCTTGCAGACCCAAGACCTCACCTGCACTTAAAGATAACAGTATTAGTGAATTATAAATAAATAAATATATAAATATTCTTCAGTATTTCTGCTGTCTGTAGTGCTGTGCACACTCACGTTATTGTCAATAAACTGAGGTCCGATATTATAAAGCATCCTGGAGAGGCAACAGGGGTTCAGATCCAGATCTTCTGTTGAGCATGAAGCCTAGAACACTCACAGAAAACAAAATTATAAAAGCAGTTTGTTCTTTTATACCAACATATTCATTTAGAGAATAACAGTCTACTAAACCATGTGTCCTCCGCAATGAGTAGTGCTGAAACCACATGCAGAATCTTGATCAGACTCCTGGATTCCTCTCTTCAGGACCTCCATCTGCTGCAACCAGATCTTCAACAGTGCATGCAGAACATCTCCATGCTTAGACCTGCAGAAACCTCATTAACACGAGCAACAGGAAAAGAGAACGAACAAACACACCTTACCTTTAGTGAATTACAGATGTGCCAAAACTATGGAGTCGCCAATGTTCAGTCCCATTACATCTGAGGGGCAAACCAGTTCTAGGTGGGGGTCTGAAAGGCTGGGAGAAGAGACCCTCACCTTCTGCTGCACACGTTCCACAGTACCCCAATGCTGGTGTGAACACCTGGGCCTGCGCAGAGGAAGACATCGTTGAGCTAATGGAGTATACACATCATTCCACAAAACTTACCTCAGATAAGCAAACATCAGTCCACTTCATCAAGCAAGACTCAAACCCAAGAACTGAGCTTGCAGATCCAGCACCTCCAGCAAAGCTTCTTCACTGCTTCTCCAACTGCAGCTCGAGTTCCCACCTGCACTCAAAATGGCAGACCAGTATTAGTGGACAAAATATCATCAGTTTTAGTGCTGTCTGTAGTGCACACTCACATTATTGTGAATTAATTTATGTCAGATATTATGAAGGATCCTGCAGATCTTCTGGCGAGTAAACCATCAGCATGAAGCCTAGAACACTCAGAAAACATTAGTTAATATAAAAAAGCAGTTTGTTCTTTTATACCAACATATTCATTTAGAGAAATGTCTACTAAACCATGCGTCCTCAGCGATGAGCAGTCCTGAACCACCTGCAGCATCTTGATCAGACTCCTGGATTCCTCTCTTCAGGACCTCCATCTGCTGCAACCAGATCTTCATCAGTGCATGCAGAACAGCTCCATGCTTAGACCTGCAGAAACCTCATTAACACGAGCAACAGGAAAAGAGAACAAACACACCTTACCTTTAGTGAATTACAGATGTGCCGAAACTATGCAGTCACCAATGTTCAGTCCCATTACATCTGAGGGGCAAATCAGTCCTAGGTGAGGATCTGAAAGGAGAGACTCTCGCCTTCTGCTGCACACGTTCCACAGTACCCCAGCGCTGGTGTGAACACCCGGGCCTGCGCAGAGGAAGACACCGTTGAGCTAATGGAGTATCAACATCATTCTGCAAACTTACCTGGGAGGAATGAGCATCAGCCCAGTAGATCAAGATAAAGTCTTCAATCCAAGAACTCTTGCAGATCCACGACCTCCAGGTAAAGCTTCTCCACTGCCTCCAGCTCAAACCGCAACTCCACTCACAGATCCATGATCTTGCAGCAGTACTTGACCACCTCTAGCTCCTCACCCAGACTATAAATCTAGACAACCAATGACAATGTTATAAAAAAATAAATAAATAAAATAAAAAGATAAGAATGTACTCACTAGTCAAGTAGTGCAAATCATCCTGGAGATGTTGTGTGATGAGTTCAGGTCCAGATCTACTGTAGTGCAGACATTCAGCTTGGACGAGCCAAGGATGCTCACAGAAATCACCCTAGGAATTAAAAAGCAGCTTACATTCACAACATAACCATGAATTCAGAGCAAAGATTATACTGAACCGTTAATATCCTTGTCTTTAAATGGAGGATGTTCCTCAAGTTTGGTTTCACTAAGGCTCCTGACGCCACTCTTCAGTGATCTCCATCTGCTGCAGCTTGATGATCACTGCCACATGGAGTACGAGAGTTGATGTTAATCAGCATTTAGGATCACAGGAACCTGCAAATACATCATTAACGTAAGCACCAGGTGTGCCTAATCAAGTGGCTTATAATAAAACACCAATCAGTCTTGGAGGGGACAAAGCGGTTCTGGATCGAAATCTGGAAAATTGGCAGTGGAAACCCTCACCTCCTGCTACACAGATGGTCCATGGTACCCCAACACTGGAGTGAAGAGCTGGACAGGCGGTGTAATGGGCCTGTGCAAAGGAAAAAACAGTTAGGGTGATCAGAGCATCTCAATCATGTCACACTTACCTCATGAGTTAGCATTACCCCAGCAGGTCAAACAGCTTCATTCTCAGAACTGAGCTTGCAGATCCAGTATCTCCAGGCAAAGCTTCTCCACTGCTTCAGGTCCAACGGGTTCCAATCTGCAGTCAATTATAGATAAATCAAAAACATTTCTGGAAACTACTATAAGTACGGATGAACAAGATCTTAAATACCTGCTGATGTAGTAAGCCAGAGACTGAAAAACTCAAGTATGATGGTAATTTGCCAGCAATAGACGTTTACGTGAAAAAAAAAAAAAAAAACAGCTGTACAAACATTTCCTGCAGTCTTTACCTCACATTTTACAATAAACCAATCGAGTCTTTAAAAACGTTTAATAGGTGATCTCAATCATATATCAAACGCTGACCAGATGTGCCGGAGCGTACGATCAAACAAAACCCAGAGAAGAGAAAAGCTTACCAGATGTACCAGAGTATACAGTCACACAAAACCAGAGCAGAAACGCTTGCCAGATGTGCCGGAGCGTACGATTAAAAAACCCTAAAGAGAAACTTACCAAACTGTATTACAGTACACAGTCGCACAATACCAGAGAAGCAAAACTCACCGGATGTGCTAGAGCATACGGTCAAACAAAGTCTGAGAATATTTGCTGATTGAAGATGCAGATTAATGCCTTACAAAAACAAGTCTGAGCTTAAACTGCAGTGTCAAAGGCAAGAAAAAGTACACCATGCTGCTTGTACATAGAGAACACAAACGAACAGAGCAAGTCTTAATGGCAGAACCTGAATATTGACAAAATGGAGAAACTTGGCACCAGATTTTTTTAAAGAGCAGGAGAAGTACAATACCTCTGCTTGAGGAACTGGATAAATACCAGTGCCTCCGATCAAAGATTGAAAAGGAAAATTTAAAAAAATAATAAGTGAGACTGGGCTCATTGGTTTAGTTGTAGAGTCTTTTCCCAATACAGTTAAAGCAAAAGGCACAAAGGTTAAAGACAAGATTGAAGGATAGGAAGGTTTAAACCCTTCAGTTCTGCTTTACTGTGGAGTAAAAGTTGCTTTAGACACTCGTTTGCAGAACTGAAGATACAGACGGGGGTATGAGAGGTGTTGAATCGCTTAAACTGATGAAACTGCACTGAGCTCCATAATCTACACAAACACGAGCAGAACCGCGTGAGGTGTGGAGTAAACTCCGTCTGACTACAAACAGCACTCATCAGTATTCACTCACTTTACAGACAGTTTAGTTAAACCATTTAAAATTCATTTGTAAAGGACTTGAAGGTACAGTATAAAGGCAGAAAACACAGAAGCTGATCAATGTTACAGACAAACAAAAAAGGTAGGCGATAAACATCTCTACAGTTTGATTAAACCAGTTTCACACACCTGATTTCAGGTCATTCAGCAAAGCAACAAAAACCCTGGAAAGTTACAGGAGAAAGGAGAGAAATCTACAACACTGCAGTCTTGGAGAAATGGAGAAGGGTTTCAGTGGAGACTCAGATACTCAGAACAGCTCAAGTCAACCGGACACCAGATTATAAAGCACATCAGCAGAGTCAGAACACCGGTGTGGAGAATCACTGAACCCTGAACACAGCAAGAGCTCTCAATGCACAAACACACAGCAGAAACCTTCAGTGTGCAGACACCAGAACACTTCATTAGTCAGCAAATACACATCACACACACACACACACACACAACTGCCAGAGGACAAACTGAGCTCAGTCACTGATAGTAGTAGAGTGATGATTTATGGAAGAGTGTGTGTGTGTGTGTGTGTGTGTGTGTGTGTGTGTGTGTGTGTGTGTGTACTTTACAACAGCACAGATTGAGGAGAAGGTCAGTCAAACAAGTCAGTAGTCAGACAGAGGATAGTCAATGGTTCACACACTCTACATCTGGAAAATACCCTTCTGGACAGACTGTAGGAGCAGTTTAATGGACAGGAGCTCACTACAGTCTCAAGACTTTACCTGAGAAAAGAGAAGTTAAAGATTGCATTAAGGGAAAGAGGATAACACTGAATAAGATCAGCCTCTACAGGCCGCATGTCTGCAGTTAACACCAGTTTACTTTGAGATGGAGCAGAGTCAAGAGCAGCGAGCTGCACACAACAGAACAGTATTGAACATCAGTATTGCACAGTATTATAGTGGTCAAACAGGTGAACAGCAGAGTTAGAGCAGAACACTGGAGGAACCGGTTTAATCCCTGAACCCCACAGAAATAAAGTCTACAGGAGCTCTGAGTCAGTGGAGACCAGGAATATACTGACAGACCACAGCAGCAGATTAACTGATCAGCCTCAGCTGGAGAACACTGGAGCTCAGCGCACACACACACACAGCAACTACTCAGCACACACACAGCTGAAGCAAATTAAAGCTCGTTTACAGCAAATCACACCGCACTGAAGGCACAGAGCAGTGTCTGTACAGATACAAACTACAAGACAAACACAAGGAGAAAATGAAGCAAAGACAGCTTCTGCCTCACAGAGAAACACACCTGAGCAAGAGACACACACCTGAGCTCTGCACACTCACCTGAGATTAAAGAAAGACTGAGGGCAGCTCATGGGTCTTTATATCCTTGGGCTCAACCACTGCAGCACATGGACACAGACACAATCACCAACCACAGCTAAATCTGCAGTCTGACACACACAGACACACACACACACACACACTGATCACACACTCATGTTTACACAAACCCTTCATTTTCATACTTCTCCAAAACATTATTTCCTCATTGTAAAGCAGGTTAATATAACAGAAAACAGAACTCCCCCCTTCACCTGCAGCAATTGGTTTCTCCCATTTCCCATGATGCTCCACATCACAGGTATAAAGGCGGATCGCTGGAGCTGCTCTGGTTGGCAACACTGGATTCAGTTCTGCTATATGTCAATAAACGGAGTTAAAGAAAAGGGTTTGTGTGATCATTGTGGAGTCAGAGAAACATGTAATGTTTGATTGCAGGAAATATATAGAAGAGAGCAGGGAATTAATATAATATATAAATAATAAAGGACATAAAGATAGAAACTTAGATTATATATTAGGGATAAATGTTAATAGGGATAGTCTAGGGTATCAACACAATATCTATATCACACAGGATTGAGCCAATATAATAAATAAATTAAAATGTATTAAAAGGACCCGGAGGGACCAAATCTGGAAGCTGGAGGAGCTGAACACGCAGAGCCAGCCGACAGCCGAGTCCTGATGGAGTAACGTAGGTGATTACAGTAGATATAGATGTGAACTGTAGGTGGCGGCATGTGCATATCACACCAGTAAACAATAGAAGAAGAAGATGCTCTGCTTTCCATTATGATTCAAGCAGCGTCTGAATTCAGCATTACATTAAACCTGGAGGCCAAAACACTGAAGATTCATGAAGTTATCTGAGTAGAACTGGCCTCATACACAGCCTGCAGAAGACGGACGGGTTGTGTTGTTTGGGATGTGATGTGATGGACTCAGTATAGCTGGCGGTAATGCACCTTAGCATTTATCAGCCGACCATACAGGACTACTATGATGAAGCTGTGATGATGATGATGATGATGATGGAGAGAGCAGTGAGCTCAGCTCTTCTGTTAGAGCTCTGTTCAGCCTGACTCTGTGTGCTGATTAAAGCTCCGCATTCTGCCTTCATCACACATTAAACAGCAGCAGAGACATTCAGATGTACAGCGGAGACAATCAAGAGTAATCCTGTCTGGAAGATGAAGGTCAAGAACACACACACACACACACACAGGAGAGAGAGAGGGTCTGATCCAGAGTCAGTGAGGACAGCAGAGTTTTATTATTCAGCACATCATTTAATAATAATGGACATGAAATAGAAACTCAGCTCAGTGTTTGCATTTCTGGCTTTAATGTTTAATACACACTGATACACGCATGAACACACAGTACACCTGCAGACATGCGCTAGATTTGACTTTCCTGATAAGTTCTCATGCAGTCATCTTATTTTAATAAAGCACACACACACACACACACACACACACACACACACACACACATTACTTAGAGAATAATGCCCTAATGCCACTCAAACCTCATTAAGTGTGTGCTCATGAATATGCAGATTAGTCCCCGCCTCCATTATGGAGCTTTACATCTGCAGAAACATTGTGAATATGAAGCGATTCTTTGAGTTATTATCAATTGTACTTTAGTAAATCTGAATATTATGTTTTCCCTTTGAGTTTCTTAGTTTGAGCTTGACTTTCTGAACTTGAATATTGAAAATGTGAATTAAAGACAGCCAAATGAGAGTCAGAGTTTTACAGACATCCTCACACAGACTGCAGAGGAGCAGATTATACAAATACAGCTTTCAGTTTGAAGATGAAGACATTCAGAACATTCAGACTGAGGCAGGTCAGAGGTCATCAGCAGGGAAGAGTAGACCATCACCGCAGACTCAGTCACAGAGTCCTGTGTGTGTGTGTGTGTGTGTGTGTGTGTGTGTGTGTGTGTGTGTGTGTGTGTGTGTGTGGTTCTGGAGGACTCCATCTTCTGCAGGGGATTCGCTATTTCAGCAGATTGTGTAATGAATATTCATGCTTCAGTGACCCAAACTCCTGTTTAATTCAGTGACATGTCATTGGTCAATCAAACTTACTCCAGCTTTCTGTGTTTAGACGGGTGAAGAGCTGATTCTGACCCACACAGTCCCCTCTGATGGGTTATTTCAGCAGACACGCGGCTCTTACACCTTTACTAGTCACATTTAAGGTCTTTTCCAGCTCTTTCCTTTCAGACATGCACACACTTCTTCAGCAGATGATGCGGGACGCTGTGTGGTACAAGACTCTACAGTACAGCAGCATATGGCGGAGTGTTTTAGAAGGAAATGTGATCATATGTTTGCCCAAAGCTCTTCATCAACACTGAATCTCCTCGATGCACATCTGTAGTTACTTGAATGATCAGATTTTCCACAAATATCAAATGTTCTTTTTGTAAATACAGGCTAAAATACACTGACAGCAGATGTCCAGCAGGTGGCGCCACACCTCCAGACTCGCTCTTCTAGTTCTCGTCATCAGTGAAGCGCTTCAGCGGTAATGTCTGACTGATATGTGCTGTGCTGTGGGGGAGCCGTCGATGAGTTCAGGGTCATGTTTGTGTGCAGGCAGCTCTCTCCATATACATCCAGCTGTTTCATTACATTTGACTTAAATAAACGCCTGTTAGGAAAGAGAAATGATTATAAAAGTGAAATATTTACATGTTTAATCAGTGTCAAGCACTTTATCTAAAGTCTGAGCACTTTTCAAGCCTTTAGATTATAACATGTTACACCGGCAGATTCTGGAAGAAGACCTGTTAATATATCTATATTTTACATTTACAAGTTCACATCCTTCAACCAATAATAGGGTGAAATATTGTGCTGTCATGGGGGTCTACTGAAATAGTCTGATTAGACATTAGGCCACATGTAGACCACACAGCCATCTTCAGAGACCTGTAACTCACCTGCGCATGACCACCAGTGGAGCAGAGACGAGGCCTGGAACACAACTGTGACTACATTTACAGTATTCACCAGCAGATCACACACACGCACACACGCACACACACACGCACATGCACACACACAAACACGCACGCACGTACGCACACACCATCAGCCCATCACAGTCTGCAGGAAGTGTTCATCGCTGGAGAGGTTTGTAGATGACATTACTCCGTGCACTTGAGGAGGAAGTGCTCACATGATCAGAGATGTCTGCTGTATGTGTAGCACACACAGGCCTGCATTACAGATCCCTGTTGCTTTGAATATGCGTCAACGAGGCCTCAGGGTGAAGCTGAATATTAATAAATGTGAATTATTGCCACTTAAAAACTGCTCGGCCGATTGAGTACAAGGTCTCGCTATCAAAAGTAGCTTAACACATACTGAGGATATGTCTGAGAGGTCAGAGGTGAACGGTGGGGGGGTCAGTGTCTGAGAGGTCAGAGGTGAACGGTGGGGGGGGTCAGTGTCTGAGAGGTCAGAGGTGAACGGTGGGGGGGGTCAGTGTCTGAGAGGTCAGAGGTGAACGGTGGGGGGGTCAGTGTCTGAGGTCAGAGGTGAACGGTGGGGGGGGTCAGTGTCTGAGAGGTCAGAGGTGAACGGTGGGGGGGTCAGTGTCTGAGAGGTCAGAGGTGAACGGTGGGGGGGGTCAGTGTCTGAGAGGTCAGAGGTGAACGGTGGGGGGGGTCAGTGTCTGAGAGGTCAGAGGTGAACGGTGGGGGGGGTCAGTGTCTGAGAGGTCAGAGGTGAACGGTGGGGGGGGTCAGTGTCTGAGAGGTCAGAGGTGAACGGTGGGGGGGTCAGTGTCTGAGAGGTCAGAGGTGAACGGTGGGGGGGTCAGTGTCTGAGAGGTCGGAGGTGAACGGTGGGGGGGTCAGTGTCTGAGAGGTCAGAGGTGAACGGTGGGGGGGTCAGTGTCTGAGAGGTCAGAGGTGAACGGTGGGGGGGTCAGTGTCTGAGGTCAGAGGTGAACGGTGGGGGGGGTCAGTGTCTGAGGTCAGAGGTGAACGGTGGGGGGGTCAGTGTCTGAGAGGTCAGAGGTGAACGGTGGGGGGGGTCAGTGTCTGAGAGGTCAGAGGTGAACGGTGGGGGGGGTCAGTGTCTGAGAGGTCAGAGGTGAACGGTGGGGGGGTCAGTGTCTGAGAGGTCAGAGGTGAACGGTGGGGGGGGTCAGTGTCTGAGAGGTCAGAGGTGAACGGTGGGGGGGTCAGTGTCTGAGAGGTCTGAGAGGTCGGAGGTGAACGGTGGGGGGGTCAGTGTCTGAGAGGTCAGAGGTGAACGGTGGGGGGGTCAGTGTCTGAGAGGTCGGAGGTGAACGGTGGGGGGGTCAGTGTCTGAGAGGTCGGAGGTGAACGGTGGGGGGGGTCAGTGTCTGAGAGGTCAGAGGTGAACGGTGGGGGGGTCAGTGTCTGAGAGGTCGGAGGTGAACGGTGGGGGGGTCAGTGTCTGAGAGGTTGGAGGTGAACGGTGGGGGGGGTCAGTGTCAGAGGTCGGAGGGGAACGGGGGTCAGTCAGATGGACTCTCACCATGAGCAGCAGTGCAGGAGAGAGTGGCGCTCTGCAGGCCTGTGTGAGACTGATCTGTGGAGACTCACACTGAGGACGGGACGGTCTGCAGGTCCTGACACCTCTCCTCTCCTCTCCTCTCCTCAGCATCTTCACCTCATGCAGACTCAGATCAGGGGAGCAGACAGACACTCAAAGTGAACCCTTTATTAGGAGGCTCTTTCAGTATAAATCACAGGACATGTCTGCTTTAGAAAACCGTTCTGTACACTACAGTGCTGACGAGTACAACAGAACCAAAGAAACCTGATATAAATAAGCTCTATGGGTCAGCCTGTACAGTCTTTAACTCTGTGTCCTCTTACAAAAAATAGAGATGTGGACGTCAGCTCTAACAGCACTGAGCCCAACACTGAAAATAGATCATCCAGGAGCCGCTAGTGTGTGTTTCTCCGCGCAGTCCATCTTTCACAGTTACGGACAGGCACTGAGGAGCTACGAGCTACATGTTGACCACGCTAGCAGGAGGAGGAGGACCGGCAGACAGAGAACAGCAGAGGCTGAGCACAGAGCGGCCCGGCGGCTCCACACAGGAAGAGAAACACAGTCCAAACAGGAGATTACATCAAGTGCCGTTACACCCCTCCGCTGATCAGTATAAGCAGTCCTTGTGTGCTTCATGCGGATGCGCCCTGACCGCCTTCGCGTGCACAGAGTCCTGTGGGCGGTCCGGCCTCAGAGGGGGCGTGACCAGAGGGGGAGCCTTCCAGCTGAGTGACAGTCCAGTGCTCAGACTGGGGCTGGGCTTGGTCATTAGTGCGGGGTGTGTGTGTTTGGTTGTGCTGCTGGTTTGTGTGGGTTTGCTGGAGTGTGTTGATTGTGTTGGATTGTGTGTGTTAGTTGATTGTGTTGGTCTGCTGCTGTTGGTGGACGGTGTTGGCCTGCTCGTGTTGGTGTTGTGTGTTGGTTTGCTGCTGTTGGCAGAATGGCTGGGTTTAGTGGGCGTCGAGGGGGTGTGGCCCAGTTTGGGAACAGAAGGATGGAAATATTTGGATGATGGATTATGTGCATGTGTGTGTTTGGTTGGTGTGGATGTGTGGGTGTGTTTGATTGGTGTGGATGCGTGGGTGTGTTTGGTTGGTGTGGAGGTGTGTGTGTGTTTGGTTGGTGTGGAGGTGTGTGTGTGTTTGGCTGTTGTGGATGTGTGTGTGTGTTTGTGTGTGTTTGGACATTCGCTCTGGTCTTTGGCTCGTCCGTCAGGTATGGGTGCAGCGTTCAGGCTATGTGAAAGCGTCTTGAGTCGCTCCGCTGGACGCTCCACCTTTACCTGCGCTCCACTCTCCGCTGACCGCTCCGCCTTCACCAGCGGACGCTCTGCCTTCACAAGGGGTCGCTCCGCCTTTGCCAGTGGTCGCTCCGTTTTTACCTGCGCTCCACCCTCCACTGGTCGCTCTGCCTTCACCAGCGGTCGCTCCGCCTTCACCATCGGTCGCTCCACCTTTACCTGTGCTCCACCCTCTGCCAGTCGCTCCGCCTTCACCTGCGGTCGCTCTGCCATAACCTGCACTCCACCCTCCACCTGTTGTTCCCCCTTCACCTGTGGTCGCTCAACCTTCAACTGTGTTCCAACTTCTGGCGGTCGCTCCACCTTGGCCTGTGGTTGTTCCACCTTCACCTGTGCTCCACCCTCCGCCGGTCGCTCCACCTTCACCTGCCCCCCACCCTCTGCCGGCCTGCAGTCTGAGCTGTGCCCCGTCGCCTCCTGCTGGTGGTACTGCTTCAGCCGCACATGCCAGGCCAGACTGCACACCGCCGACACACTCTTGAATTGATGAACCACGTTGCGAGGGATGAAGTAGATGTCGTTATCGTAGAGCTGTATTCGAGCATAGCGGATTCCCTCCCGCCGCAGCTGGTTGAGCTTCGCATCATCCACCCACTGCACACACTGGAGAGATAAAACACCAATAAACACTCAGTAAACACTAATAAACACTCCATAAACAATAATAAACACTCCATAAACACTAATAAACACTCAGTAAACATAAACACTCCATAAACAATAATAAACACTCAGTAAACACAAATAAACACTCCATAAACACTAATAAACACTCCATAAACACTCAGTAAACATAAACACTCCATAAACAATAATAAACACTCAGTAAACACAAATAAACACTCCATAAACACAAATAAACACTCCATAAACACTAATAAACACTCCATAAACACTAATAAACACTCAGTAAACATAAACACTCCATAAACAATAATAAACACTCCATAAACACTAATAAACACTCAGTAAACATAAACACTCCATAAACACTAATAAACACTCCATAAACACTAATAAACACTCAGTAAACTCTCTGTAAACTCAGTAAACACTATCACACACTAATAAACACTCAGTAAACACTATTAAACACTCTGTAAACACTATTAAACTCAGTAAACACTATTACACACTCTGTAAACACTATTAAACTCAGTAAACACTATTACACACTAATTAACGCTCAGTAAACACTCTGTATACACTCAGTAAACACTATTAAACTCAGTAAACACTAATACACACAAATAAACACTCAGTAAACACTAATAAACATTCATTAAACATTAATAAACACTCAGTAACACAAATAAACACTCAGTAAACACTAAAAACTCAGCAATCGCCATAGTGTTACGGTTTTCATTAGTGTTTATATTTATCTGTGTACAGTGGCTTTGACCTAGTCTACGCTGTTAAGCACTACTGAAATACCAAATGTACTAAAATGAAAAGTCTGGGGTAAGATTATTTCAATGTAACCCAATACATTTATGACTAGGCCTACACAGAGTCAGCACGTGCACAATTCTGCTGACTTTTAGCCCACCATTGATTCTGTTTATTGACTTGTGTAAATGTGTGTAAACTTATAATAATTCAGTTTTTAAACTAATTTCACTAATATTATTGATTAATATGAAAATATTTATTTGATTTATTCACAATACCGTTTGTACAGTAATATTTTCTGTCTCTCAGTACAGATATTTTATGAAAGAATTGCTTTGTTTACCAAATAGGTGGAACTAATTAGATTTGCATTGCAAACATTAAATAACAGTTTAAAAGGGATTACTTTTATTCCATATATTAAAGTTTTAGTTATGATACTCTCAAAATTGTTCAGCATAAATCAGCAGATTTGTAACAAAATTCTGTGCAGAAACAGCAAAATATGTCGGCAGATTCCGTCTGGACCTGCTCATAACTAGGGCCAGACAGAACCTGCGGACGTTTTTTGCTATTTCTGCGGAAGTTTTTGGTAAAAATCTGCGGAATTATTTTGGAAGTCTCCAGCGCAGTATCATAACTAAAACCTTAATATATAAAAGTTTCATTTATAAATAAAAAGTAATAAATTACTGAATAAAAACGGAATATAATCAGATTTACACAGTTACTCAAGTAAATAAACAGAATTAATAATGGGCTAAAAATCTGCCGAATTCTGCGCACGCAGATTCCGTGTGGGCCTACTCATAACTCACACAACATTGATAGAGTATATCCCCGTCAGTTGGTCAGTTCTGCACCTGAGCGTTCACAGCTCACCTGGGCAGGTCAGCACACCTGCAGGACAGAAAGTGACCTCACCTGGGACAGAGGCGGCTCATACAGGTCGAGCTGCAGCCGCTGAACCACATCCGGGAAATCAGCAGCGTGAAAGCAGATCACATCTTTGGTGACGCGTGGAGGATCAGCACTGCAGAGAACACACACACACACACACACACACACACACACACACACACACACACACACACACACACACACACACACACACACACACACACACACAGATCACCAGTGGGACAGAGCAGTAGAGAACACTACCTGTTTATTTGTGTATATATCCAAGAGTGTATGTGTACATGTCTCTATATGTGTACGTTTGGGTGTGTGTGTGTGTGTGTCTGTATATGCGTGTGTGTGTGCTCACTCCTCTCCGCAGCGCACCGCCTTCAGCACCCCCACCGCAGCAGTGGTCTGCCTCTCGAACCCCTGACCGATGTGGTCTGCGTGCGCTCGTGTTCGGTCCTCGAACAGCATCTCTCTGGGCTCGCTGGCGCGCGGCAGGTACTGCAGATTCTTGATCTCATTGGTTGACCTGTAAAAACACCCAAACCCAATTACATTCACCACTAACACACACTGATCCTGAGCATGCGTGCATGCGTGTGTGTGTGTGTGTGTGTGTGTCAGTTACCGTTTCCGCTTGAAGGGGGATTTGGGCATGTCAGTGACGGGGATCATCTGCTCGCCCGGCCGAACCCACATGATGGGGCCGTCATCACTCTCAGTCGGGCTCTGAAGCTTTAGGCTGGAGAACGAGCCCCATGGCAGGGTGCGCTGCGCACACACACACACACACATGCACGCACGCACACACACGCACACACACATGCACACACACACACCTCAGAAACACTGATCCACACGCTGTGGTCACAGGAAAGTGTATATATATGTGTGTGTGTGTGTGTGTGTGTGTGTGTGTGTGTGTGTGTGTGTGAGGGAACACACCTCCAGGAAGGGTGACTCCTCCAGCATGCTGAGGAACTCTGGGAAATAATCTCCCACCTCTTCGTCCACAGCGCCCACAAGACTGATCTGCCTCATGGCTCCGGCGCGGTACGTCCCATGAGAGTAACTCCTCCTGACCTGAACACACACGCACACACACACACACGCACGCACACACACACACATCAGCTGTCAGATATTGGCATGTTAGCAGTGTTAAAAGTCCAAAACTGGTCATACAACATTACAGCAGACGGAGAGAGAGAGCAGTGTGTGTGTCTGTCACCTCCTCCTGTCTGTCGACTGGTGTGTGTGTGGATGTGTGGACTGGTGTGTGTGTGTGTGTGTGGATTCCTCCGTCACTGACCTGTGAGTGGAAGTTGGCCATGGTGGTGGTCTCGATGTCCTTCTTGCCCAGGATCTCCATCTTCACAGGTGCGCTGGGGAATTTGCTGGAGAAGTACTCCAGGAAGTCGGGCAGGTAGGCCGCGGCACCGTGTATCACCGCCATCACATGATTAGCGGCTCCGCTAGCGTCCTCGCTGAAGGCTAGCGTGACGAACTCCTGCGCGAACCTCTGCATGTCTGCGGCGGGCAGCGACGCCAGCTCACTGCTGTAGGCGTGCAGCACCACGGCGCCCCCATTAGGCTGCTGCTCCAGGTGCAGCAGGGGCCCGAAGCGCAGCCGCGGGGCGGAGCCAGGGCTGGGGGGAGGTGCATGGGGGGCCGGCGGGGGAGGGGTGCTCATCGTCTGCACGCTCTGGCTCGACACACTGCGCCGCTTACGCTTCTCACACTCGCGGTGCTTCTTCTTCTTCTTCTTCTTCACTTTCTTCAGCAGCAGATCCTCAGCAGAGCTCAGCTTGGGCTTCTCTCCTGCAGCGTGCACACACACACACACACACACACACACACAGATGAACAACACACACAGATGTACACACTGCTGCTGAGAGTAATGAGCTGTGTGTGTGTGTGTGTGTGTGTGTGATACGCTCACCTTTCTCCAGGATCTTGACCTCTCCGTTCTCCCGCTTGACCTCCAGCATCAGCTTGTGTTTCCTCTTCTCTCTGTCCTTTTCTCTCTCCCTCTTCTTCTCTCGCTCCCTCTCCTTGTCTTTAACTGTGTGTTCTGCAGGAGAAACACACACACACAGCGCATGAGACCCAGAACACTGCCGGACCCGTGGTGGCTTTGCAGCTCAGAGCTGGTCTTCAGTCATCAGGGCTGATGTGGAGTCAGATATCTCCAGCTTGTCTTTTACTCATCTTACAGAAGCTGCGGAGCTCCAGCGTGTGCTGTGTGTGCTGTGTGTGTGTGTGTGATGCGGAGCAGATGATGCCTGCTGTCATGAGCTCTGCTCAGACTACACTCTCCAGCTGAGATATGATGACTCTGCATCTTGAGACCTCCCTCTGGTAAAAGAGGTAAAGGAGGAGATGGGTGTACAACCCTAACCTATAATGGCTCGCCCCGGCACACGCCTGCCGCTCGGCACAGGAACACCGGCCGGAGCAGGTCCGCATCCGCTGAGCCCGGTGCTCCTCCACAGGGTTGTTCTTTCCCTCTGGTCAGCTGCTGGAGTGTGTTCCTCCGCTGCTCTGCTGGGTTTGGGCTTTCAGCAGTAACATTTACATTACACTGGACCAAAGCGGAGTCAGTTTACTAGAACTTCATCCGTGTTCTGCTGCTTGGACACCATCTACAGCAGGCATGTCCAAACTCAGTCCTGGAGAGTTTAGCTCCAACCCTACTCAAACACACCTGAACCAGCTGATCAAGCTCTTACTAGATGTACTAGAACACAGGTGTCAAACTCAGTTCCTGGAGGGCCGCAGCTCTGCAGTTTAGTTCCAACCCTAATTAAACACACCTGATCAAACTAATTGAGTCCTTCAGGCTTGTCTGAATCCTACAGGTAAGTGTGTTGGAGCAGGGTTGGAACTAAACTGTGCAGGGCTGCGGCCCTCCAGGAATTGAG